>NC_142798.1:28715178-29015178 GCF_049724085.1 Artemia sp. Qi Xiang Cuo | reverse complement strand
CAAAAAACTCCGGTGCCAACACAGCCCACCAGGGCCCGGGGGTAGGCGTTGTAAGTTATGCCCTGGGGGTATATAAACAATCAAACAATCATTAAACAAACAATCAATGCAAACAAACATACAATAGATATTAATGTAACTTAATAAATAAATTTAGTGCTGATATTAATGTAAATTAATAAAAAAATTTCTGCTGGGGGGAATTTAAAGCGGAGGAACTATCAGCAGGAAAAGAAAATATTCATTGAGGGGGGAGGAATTTCCCAGGGGTGGATTTTCCAAGTGTGAATTATTCAGGGAGTGGACGACTAAATCCACCCGATAATATTCTAAATTTTACATCTGAAAGTAACGGGAATAAAGAATCAATGGAAATGTCAGAGATAGCACTTCAGGTTCCTTTAGACGATTTTGTTCGTGTCTTTTGAAAAAAGACATTTTCAAAAGACAGATTATTTTCATTTGTACTACGTTCTCTGTGGCTGCTCAATTATGCATGTGAGGGAGGAGACTTCCCCCCCACCACTGTCTACGCTAAGGTTTTAGTTTTTATCTCAAGGCTTAAAAATGAACCCAATGCAATAAAAGTATAACTCAATATTACATATATAGAATAAATATGCACATACCACGGAAAAATTAATCTAAATTGAACAGTATGAGTTGAGGGTCACCCAACTTATGGGCCAGGGGGCTCACCAATCCACAATCAATGAAATCAATCCTGCAATAACTGAATACATAAATTATTATTGAGTATTTTAACGTCTTCCACAACGCAAACGGCCAATATTCTACAGCCCAATGAGTCTGTCTAATCTCCTAAATCGGGAACGGAGGAGATAAGTGAAGTTTCGCCCCGTATTGGATGAGTCTCCAACCTCACCCTCCCCCTCTTCTACTGTCTACGTTAAAGTTTTCTTCTTTATGCCAAGTACGCCGCCCCCACCCCAAAGACTTTAATAAGGTAAGTTTTTGTGTGGGAAATACAAATACTAAATATACTATAATTATTCAATTATAAGGTTAAAATACATACTCCGTTATAGATGCAAAATTGTTTTGGCACACAAAATCCTGTTAAGGTCAATTCCAAACAGCCGTGATCCCTTCGTGTCAGCAAGTGAAATGGTCTAAACCCCCTTATTGGAACTATTTTTTCAATCCATTAATTGTTGTCGCTGTCTACAAGTTATGCAAGCTGTCTATTGTTCATATATAAGGTTTTTATCAAAGAGGTAATCGTATAGACTTTGAAAAAAGCCTCATTCGATTTAAATTGAAAATTCTAGATCCGATTTTTAAAGTCAAGAATAATCGGACAGTAAGCACCCCCCCCCATGCCATAAAAACTTGAAAATTTTTGGAATCAAAAACGAAAAAAAATAATTAGAAAAAAACTTTCAGAAAAATAATTTTTTAAAAGAAAATTAAAGTCAATTTTAAAATTAAGCTCTGTAGTTAAAATAACTTTTAAAATTCAAACTCAGCACGACCAGAAATTACTATTAAAGAATAAATGAAACCCAAAAGAACAGAAATTAAATAAACAATCATAGCAACAAAACATACGACAAATTATAATATAAATGAATAAATAGATCTTAAAGCGAGTAATGCTTAGATTGAATATGAAAATCAAGCTTAAAACGAAAAAAAAAACATTTTGCTATTTCAGTATAAAGCAAACTTAAAACGAACAGAAATTAAGTAAACAGTCAATGCGAACAAACATACAATATATATTAATGTAAATGAATAAATAAATCTTAAAACGAGTGAAACTTAAATTGAATATGCAAATCAAGTTTGAATCGAATAAAAATAACTACAAAAAATATTCTGGGTATCACCTTATTGAAGAAGCCTAAAATCGACTGCATCATTTGCACTTTACTAAAAACGAATCATTTTACAATTGTTTTCTTTTGTAGTTAACATTGAATATAAGCGTTTAAATTACAGTAAAATTTTGAACTGATGAGTTTTCAGCAATTAATATCATTATACATCAAATATTCAGTTTAATTTATTAGTTCTTTCCAAGGTTGGTCAAGACAAATATAGTTTTACTACAAACGAAATTTGTATACTGCCCCCTTCTTTAACTGTAGAAACCTAAAGCCTTCTGCGTCATTGGCGCTTCACTGAAAACGAATTACTCGTATATTACAAATTTATTATTTTCCAGTTCTTACAGCATTGAAAATGAAAATAAAAATTACAGTGAAAAAAAATCTTGAACTGATGAATCTTTCAACAGTTAATATCATTATATGTCTAATATTCAATTTGATTTTGTTTATACTTTCCAAGACTGTTCAAGACTCATATAGTTTTCAGTAAGTTACCCAAACTTAAGTTGCGATACCCAAACTCTTGTTTGTAGTTATTTTTATTCGATTCAAACTTGATTTGCATATTCAATTTAAGTTTCACTCGTTTTAAGATTTATTTATTCATTTACATTAATATATATTGTATGTTTGTTCACATTGATTGTTTATTTAATTTCTGTTCGTTTTAATTTTCATTTATACTTTAATAGCAAACTATTTTTTTACGTTTTAAGCTTGATTTTCATATTCAATCTAAGCATTACTCGCTTTAAGATCTAATTAATCATTTGTATTATTACTTGTTGTATGTTTTTTACTATGATTGTTAATTTAATTTCTGTTCGTTTTGGCTTTCATTTATTCTTTAATAGTAATTTCTGGTCGTTTTGAGTTTGAATTTTAACAGGTATTTGTATCTCCTGAGCTTAAGTTTAAAATGGTCTTTACTTTTCTTTGAAAAACTTATTTTTCGGCAAGTTTTTTTTAATTCATTTAATAAAAAGAACAACAAAACCATTGAACATTATTAGCAACATCACGATGTGAATGGGAACAACTAAAGCATTTGTTCTCTGTGCAGGTTTTGTATAGCCGAGATTCAACTCTATCCGTATTTCGAATTAAATTTTGAAATTTTACTTTGCACTTTCTTTTAGATTGAGAAACGCTGAAAACATGGAAAATAGTGAAATTTCTATTCCTGCGCACGTGCCGCATCTTCCTTCATTTTTAATTTATCTCTATCTTTTACACATTGACACTTGAAAATGCATGATTATTCAAAGTAGCTATGAAATGATTTAATACCAGTATACTTAGCATGGAATTCCTTTGGGCCTTCTCCTCCATTTTTCCATGGACTGAAATCGCCATCTAGAGGATACTTGAACATGGTCATTGTTAGGTAGACTTTATTTTCCAAAACTATTTCATCTATAAGAAAAAAGAAGAAGAATAAGAAAAGGGAAACAATTTCTTATTAGATCCTGAAAAAAAAATTCAATAAAAATTCATCATGGAAAAAATTTCTATTTCTTAGAATAGGCAAAGAGTAATTAAATTAGACACTAAATATTACGACTAAATGCTCTAGTCTACTAGACAGGAATAGGTTAATCACAGAGAATGATTGGTTGCAAAAACCCTCACTAAAAAAGGGGGAATGCTAAACAAGTGGATGAATAATTCATCAGAACGATCAATTATCCGTTCCAGTTAGCAATTAGGTGAATTTTGACTTTTACCTGGATGATCAAAAAAATATATCCATTAAAGAGAATTGCGTGCTTTTAAGGCAGATCCGTAGGCATGATGGCTGTCAGGACCATATCCCTCTCCCCCTAAAATCACAGGGTTTTCACGTCTTATTCCTTGACTTCTTATATTTTCTGTTTAATAGTTCGCATTTTTCTGATTTGCTGTGCTCAATCCCCCGAAATCGAAACTTTTTCCCTTCCCCAAGCTTAATAACCGTGTACATATCTGCTGGAAGGGAATATAAAAGTAAATTAAAGCTGTTCAATTTTGAAACTAGTCTTGCACAAACCGTTTTGCCAATAGGATTACTCGTCAAACAAAAATTGCAAAGAAAGGGCTTTGAAAAAACAAGGTGTTAAAAATAGACAAATTAAAGCAAAATGAAGGACATTACAGAAAATTCGGAGAGAGAGGTGGAAAATGTGTGCAAAATACAAGAAATTATAGGAAAGCTGGGAGGAGCTGGCAGGGCGCATGAGGCCAAACACCCTAGACCTTCCAATTTTCATTTTTCCAGAAATCATTTAAGAAAACGGCCCAAATGGTTAAGTGTTAGTTTTCTGAAACTTTTTGAATGACTGATTGTAATAACTATCAATTATACCCCGGTCTGGAATGGATTCAAATTGAAAACAAAATGTAATTGGAAGTCAAGGGTGTCTCCAGGATTTTATTCGGGTAGAGGGTTATTTTTTTCAGGGGGGAGGGGATACAAAAAAAATGCACGAAAATAAGGTCTATCTGCATTTTTGTTACATTTTAAGAGTCACATCAAAGTTTCGAGGGACGGGTGGGTTCAAACTCGGTAGCCCCTTCCCCCTGGATATGGCCTTGTTGGAAAGTATAGATATTCTACGTTTAATTACTATAAGATACAAAATGAAATTTGATAGATTCCAGCTTTAGAATTAGTGAATAATGGAGCTAAGAAAAAAGTATGAACCAGATTGCAGTGGATTCAAATGGCAACTATTTAAGCTGTGTAGATTATGAGAACTTTGTTAGTTTTAATTAATTTTCAAAAGACTTACTTCTAATCAAATATCTAAAAAAACATTCCCGACAATACTAACTATCAAACACTTATTGGCGACTAATAATTTGTATATGATAAGAATTTTAAACCAGCTAACTTTTCAACTTCCCAGAAATTTCGGGTGAATGCGTGACCTGATACCACATAATAAGATTCATTCGATCCAATTCTTTGGCAAGCTCTGGTCCAAATTTTTGTTCTCTTCCTTCTTCTTCGTGAGTAAACAGAATATCAACATCATGACCACTAGATTTGCCCCTGCAAAGAATATTGTGTTAGAAGTTAGGGTTAGTCCACACCTTAACTGTTGACTAGCCAAATGTTAAGTAGCATAATTGTAGGTTCTTACCTTGCGCGTAAATGTTAATGTTTTGAATTTTATCTTATCCTAGTCTGAAATTCAGAGCATCTTTAGTGTTCATGTGCTCCAAAGTAATTTAACTCCTATATAATAAATTTACAAAGTTTAACTAGCAGCTACGTCACTTCTTTCAAAACTATTGAAAATTCCAAAGTTTAATTTTTTCCTCTTTTCTTAAAATTCGTTCTCATTGAAATACAAATCACTCATGCAAATCACACAAAATCTGTACTTCCAATCTTTTAACTAAATTCAGCTTAAATTTAGAAACCTTTATTGCGTTGTTTGGCTACGATGAATATTGAAACTCAAATTTGGTTGCAGACAAAAACTCCCAGCACGTGTGATACAATTCTTCAAAAATAGCATTATTTTTGTAATTCAGAGCAAACATTGAATTGCCTTTGTGAGCTTATATCAGACCTAGGTACTGGATTGTCACTTTGCACCATCAGTCACAAAAAAAAATTAGTAAAGGAGAGCGTTATTAAATACACGAAGTTAAATCGACACAAGAAGTTATATTTTTGACCAAAATTATCAGGAATTAAAAATGACAAACAAAATTAAAAGAGCTTGAGAATTTCAGTAATAAGCAAACTTATAGCAAATATAGATTTGAGTGAGGGAAAAAATGTAGCAAAAATTAATTTATTCTCAAAATAAGATTGTATAAACAAATAATGAATGTTATAGCAGTTGAAGCATACACAGATTGGTCTATTTTGTCTGTTTTCACAACTGCAATTTGACACCTTGCTATCACTACTACTTTTAGTTTTCAATTCATCCGGTCAAAATAGGGTCGAGAAATGATTGGTTGATACTCAGATAAGAGCTATATAGAATTGTTCGGGATAGATACGAAGCGTACAACGCAGTCATTCACATTTTGATACTTTGGTTCGAAACTGAACTCCGCTCGTATTTGATATGTTAGGATGAAAAAGTTCACAACAGGATAACATTCAGAGATACCACATTTGATTTCTACTAAATTATTTTTACATCAAGCATAAACAGGTGTGGCACAATAGACAAAAAAAGCACTGCTACTACCGCTACTACGCTCGTCATAGCACTAACACTGTAACACTGGAACAGACTCCTCTTCCGTCCAAATCTGTCTCAAGTTTCTGTTTCTGCCACCTCTCATACAACTCCAAAGATTACAGGGTTCTTAATCTCGCCCTAGGCTTCAGCTTAAGAAGTTGAGCCTCTATCCATTTGGGTGTATTTTTGAGCATATTTTCATAAACAAAAATTACACATTCATTAGTTTGAGGTGAGTAACGATGCTGAGTTGAACGATACAAGATTCAAATGGAACACTGATTTCTAAGAAATATATCTGAAATACAGAAACAAAGTAGAAATATTCTGAAAGAAATATTACTGATACTACATTTCATTCAAGGAAAAAGGTAACACACTTTAAATGCTTTCATTTTTATGAACTTGCTGCAAGAATTCATTTCGTCTGGTTTTTTCAAAAGAATTTCTTAGCTATTAACTTGGAAAAGGCAAATAGAAATCAATCATTTCAGCCAGATTCACACAAGCAATATAGAAGGGATTAAAAAACGAATTGACAACAAAAAAATCCTAGTTGCACACGGTGCGACCAAAAAGTGCAAGGTATTGAGCCCATTGGTACATAACCTTTTTTTGTATAGCATTAAAGGAGACTTTACTGCCCAGGTTGGTCCTACCTTAAGCAAATTTGTTGTAGGGAAGGAAAATAGCAATATTAATAGAGAACTACAATTTTGCAGGTACAATAATACAGTTACAAGCAATGTGGTATTTGGTCAAGATGTGGCTCATAAGATAACATGGTACTCGCATAATAGTAAGAGAGCAAACATTATTGATTATGTTATTGTAAATCGAAGATTGGCAGGACTGATGCAGGACACAACCACCTTCCGAGTAATTGTGACGGTAACAGACTCAAAACAGTTAAAAGTGTTAGCGAAAACGTTTTGAGCTTGGTTTAAAGAGAAAAGGAGTTTACAAAAGAAGGCTCTGAGTGACTGATCATCTGAGAATCAGAGAAAACTAAGGAAAGTGAAAAAAATATAATCGCCTGAATTACGAAAATTTGAAAGATTTGAAGATTTGGTCATGGATAGAATTGTAGAGAATCTGGAAGATGCGACCAGGCGACACAATATTATGATACTGTGTTGGCAAGTTGAGAAACCGAAGGGAAGCAGTCAGTCCGGATTTATTCCTAGTTATAAATAGGCACGATGATAATGAACGTATCAAGTAAATATGGGCAGAACATTTTAAGAGTGCATTTAACCGTTTAAAAGTTTGAGGAAATGGTAAAGAAAAGAACCAGAAAAATCGAAAACAAAGCATAGCATTTATTTTTTAAGGAGTTGGGGACAGTATTAAAGGATTGAAAAACAATAAGACTTACGGTGCTGATGAGTTTGGCAAGCGAAGTAAATTGGCCGCGTGGTAAATGAGTTTTTGAAACATCGTAGTCAAGTCAAAGATGAGATGCTGAAGTTTATGGATATGATTTTGAAAAAGGAAAGGACCAAGTGATTTTAGGAAAACTGTCATTAGACTTCTTTATAAGAGAGATGACAAGAGTGGATATAGTAATTACATAGGCATTGGCTTGATTTGTGTACGAAGCAAATTAATTAGCATGATGATAGCATGAGAATGCAGGAGAAAAATAAGCATAACCAATTAGTCACTTAAAGAGAGATTTATCTATCATTGGAGTTCGAACCCAGTATCTTATCTCAGGTTATCCATTAATATAACTCGAACAAGATAGAGATCACATTACTTAGCATGATAGTGAGACAACACCGCGAGAACCATTATATATCAAATATTCAGTTAATACTACACTCACTCGTCAATAATTGTACATATTTATTTGTTTTAGTTCATTATTCTTTTTATTCATTGTTGATTTTAAGGGTTCTTTTTCTTTAATTTGAACTTGAAGTTACTTCAATTTTTTTTTAAAGATAGTTGGCTATTTCAATATCTTAGGTTTTAGTTCGACTCCGTGGTATGGTTCTGTGATATTTTAAATCAACATATAAATTTGTATGATGTTTGCTATGGCTGTTATTTTTATGTTTTGTGCCCTTTCTTTTATTATGGCAAAAAGTATCACTGGTCGGCATGGCCGTGTAAGGCGTTTGATAATAAAATCGTTTGAGTTTGCTTTCATTAATTCTTTCCAGTCTTCTTGATTGTTATACTGATTTTACATTTATTTTTCTTCGATGTTTTGAAAAACACAAGTATAGTGTTCAATATACATACAGTTTTCAGTAAAATGTAAATGACGCAACAAGCTTTAGACTTTTACGGTTAGGGAAGGGGGAAGGAGGCAGTAGTCAGAATCCCGCTTGTAGTAATGACTGCTCGTTTTAAGTTTGACTTAAATATTCAGTTTAAATTTTATTCGTTTTAAGATTGATTTATTCATCTATATTAGTATCTGCTACCTATATGTTTTTTTACGATCGTTGATCTTAGTTTCTGTTCCTTTTGGATTTAATTTAATAGTAATTATTTGTCGTTTTGAGTTTGAATTATCATAAAAATTAATTACTCTTGGTCATAAGCTTAATATGGCTCTTTACTTTTCTTTGATAAACTTCTTTTTTCGAATTTTTTTTTAGTTAATAAAAGAAAGTTGACAAAAGTAGATGTAGTAATTACAAAGCATCAACATGATTAGGGCTCAGAAGGCCAATTAAGCCATTAAACTGTTAATGTTGAGAAGATTAAGCCACTTACACTAGGAATAAATGAGTGAAAAGAGATGATATTAGGTAAAAGCGCAATATAGTGGATAGCTTCATTTAGCTGGGTAATATAATTAGTAAAGACGGTGAACGCCCCGAAGACATAAAAAGTAGATTAGCCAAGGCTCAGGATGTTTTTTTCGCGGTTGAAAAAGTTTGGAAGAATAGAAAGATATATTTTCGAACTAAGAATAGAATGTTGGAAAACACGGTAATGATATTTGTCCAGTATGGCTTTGAAACGTGGGCACTTCGTGGGATTTGATGTGCTAAAAGATTTGATATACCATGTTGATATGATAAATGTTTACATTTCAAAGAGATATAGTATTCCTAACACTCAGTATCGAGTCCAACAAGTTGAAGCACTTAATCACATTTAATGTTTCTCAAATTCTTTTCACGCAAGATATTACCTAGGAATGTTGATTGTCAAACTCCCTTATTTACTAAATTAGTGGCTCATATAGGATCGTCACCCCATTTCTCTTAAAGCCTTCTTTTTCTTACTGCGTTACAATTTAATCAGAGGATGGTTTAAACCAAAGGCGAAGATCCCCTTACCCAAGGGGTTCTTAAGATCAAATTTAATGGTTAGTTTGCTACATACACAGCCCCTTGGGCTGTATACAATGTACATAGATACAGTATAAGCAATGATGATGAAAATATGGGCATTACCCAAAACTATTTTAAATTTCAGTTTTCGCCATTGCTTCTCAATATCTGCTATGGGCTGTGGTAACATAAACAAAAAAAAAAAAAAAAAAATAAAATGTAATTACCTACGGAAACCACCGATCATGCTCAATGTAACACCAAGCAACACTGACTGTGAAACTTCAGAAACAAAATCAAAAATTTTCTTTCCCTCTTCAGCTTTTACAGGAGTTGTCAAATCTTCATAAAAAGCAAGCCCTTAAAAAAGTCAAATTATTTCAGCATTATTGATAGTTATTCCTTTTATCCCTACAAATAAAATCTTGCCAACATTAAGAAAAAATTTGAGACCAAACAATTTTCTAATAAACCCACTTCTGCCCCCCCCCCAAAAGTTGTTCACTTCCTGGTTGTGATAAGACAATACTTTTACACTTTTGCATTGACCAATGCATAGAGTGTAGAAAAACATCTAGATAAATTTTTTGAGGGGTAGGAGGAGCAACACAACGAGAATTTTTTCTATTAAGCTAAAAAAAAATATTCTACCCGAAATGTCACATTTATTTAAATATTATACACATTCTATGATTTCATATACTTTTAGGCTTTCCGGGGAGAAAAAGAAGCTGCCCCTCTTGCTCTGTCTTCTGGGCAACCACAATTCGGGCAACCACAATGTCTTCTGGGCAACCACGATATCGTACCACAATTAACGAACCAAAGGAAGAAAAGTAATCCATAAAAAAAAACTGTTTTCGACGTAGTACCTTAAATCAAGTATCTTTTCCAAGACCACACAGTCTTTATATGATAGACAAATAAACGTTCAAATGGGGATAAGTCCATTTACTAGACCGTGAAAACAGATACAAAATCCTGGATATTTTTACCACATATACAGCGATCTTCATCAGCAGATATGCTCACAGATCGTCATCAGCAGATATTCTATCAGTATATCTGCTGATGACGATCGCTGTATATATGGTCGAAATGTCCAGACTTTTGTATCTGTTTTCACTATCTACTAAATGGACTTATCCCCATCTGAACATTTATTTGTTTGTAAAAAAAAACTATTTTTAATTATGAGACAAACAATGAATGAACGATGACGTTATTTGATATATCAGGTGATGGAAGTTAATTTGAAAGGAAATCTGATTGAGAGAATGCCACTGAAAGGTGTAGTCTGAAAACTATGTATTTTCATATTACAAAGCTTACAAGAAGAGAAATGAAAATACAGCCCTTATGAAAGATAAATGTACAAATAAATGAACAGAGAAGAAACTAAAGTGACAGAGATGACAGATGAACTAATGAACAGTGATGACCGAGAAGAAACTGAGAATTTTTGGAACTAACATTTTCTGTTGAGACTAAAGCATGGTAAGGCATCTAGTGAGAAGCTCAAGGACACGATAAAGTTAATGCATAGATTCAATGTCTTAAAAATATATTTTTTATTGATAGAAAATAACAATAAAATCAATTAAAAAAAATCATAAAAAAACAACGACTGCGGCGTTTTGTACATATCCAAAAGACGTTTTGTGAAATTTTGATCAAACTGATTTCAAGTTTGATGATAATTTCACATCCTCCTAAACTCATCAAGTTATCCTCTTTCCTAAATCTGATTTTAACCTCAAGTAGTTGGAAATCGGACCTTTTGATACGAAAAACATTTTTGACGATCAATGAATGTCAAAAAATATTTCGTTGATAGACAACTGGTTGTATTTTCCAAAAAAAAAAAAACATTTTCAAATTCTTATTCTGCTCTTCTGTAAAAGGTACCTAATTAAAGCAAATAACGCACTTTGAATTAAAAAAAAAAACAAAAAAAAATCACAACTAAAACAAGTAAAAACCACCAAAGTTGCGGGAGAGTTAAAGCTCAGAGCTCAGGCCCATCCCAGAAAACCTTTGGAGGAAGAAGAGCGAGTGCCCATATAAAGTTTAAAAGGACTTTACTGGATTCTTAATCATTCAATTTTATTATACTGCATCTGATTAAGCTCAAAATGATAGCCCCTCAGCCCCAAATAAAAATGGCAGCTTTATACCCATGTAAAGCTTTATACCAGTTGTGCTGCCATAGGCACTCCCATGCTAAGTTCATTAGCATAACTAAAATAGCACAGAGTTTGCATAACTGGTTTACCTAGCAACCAGATCCAGTCATTGGACCTTCCCTAGCATCCAGATTGTCTTTAATACAGAGGGTAAATTTATTGTGCATACTCCCATGAGATTCTCATTTGCATATAGCCATGAAACCCTAGCAACCAGCCAGAGCAAACATCTTTATTTGGGCACTAAATTTACAGACTATATCCAATTTGGGTCATTGAACTGCTTACAGATAGGTGATATGAGAGCTCTTGGTCATCCATGTCCCAGCCTCCAAAGCCCCCCCCCCGTCCAACTTTTTGCCCTCTTTTTTGTACTTTTTTAAAGTTTATTTTGAAGTATATATTTTTTGAAATTTTAATTTTTTTATATATATTTTTTTTTTAACTTAGAAATTTTTTTGACTTTTTTTTCATGTCTTAAAATGACATAAAATATACTTAAAACAAAAAATATCACTTGTGATCTTGTCGAAATATGGAATTAGATGATATAGATATGTTAGTCATGACTTACTGTTAAAAAAAATTGCTTGTAGTGACAATTTTCTTTTTTTAGGTGAATTAGGTTTTTACCATAGTCCTAGAGAGATTAAGCGGATTCTTTTTAGAGTTAGAGACATATGAAGTGGGGGAAATTATCAAGATTCAGTCAGAAACAGACACTACTATCAGCTCACAAGTGGTATACTAGAGCCTAAAATAAATTAATTAGGTTTTTACCGAAGTCTGAAAGAGATGAATCGGATTCTTTTTAGAGTTAGACACATATGAAGAGGGAATTTATCAAGATTCAGTCAAACATAGACACAATTATCAGCTCACAAGTGGTATACTACAGTCTGAAGAAGAAGAATTAGGTTTTGGCCATAGTCTGAGAGAGATGAATCGAATTCTATTTAAAGTTAGAGACAAATGAAGTGGGAATTCATCAAGATTAGGTCAGTTACAGACACTACTATCAGATAACAAGTGGTATACTACAGTCTGAAATAGATGAAATAGGTTTTTACTAAAGTCTGAAAGAGATAAATCAGATTCTTTTTAGAGTTGGAGACATATGAAGTGAAAATTTATCAAGATTCAGTCAAACACAGACACCCCTATCAGCTCACATGTGGTATACTAGAGTTTGAAATAGGTGAATTAGGTTTTTATCATAGTCTAACAGAGATAAATCGGATTCCTGTTAGGGTTGGAGACATATGAAGTGAAAATTTATCAAGATTCAGTCAAACACAGACACCCCTATCAGCTCACATGTGGTATACTAGAGTTTGAAATAGGTGAATTAGGTTTCTATCAAATTCTGAGATAGATAAATCGGATTCCTGTTAGGGTTGGAGACATATGAAGTGGGAATTTATCAAGAATTAGTTAAACAGAGACACTACTATCAGCTCACAAGTGGTATACTAGAGTCTGAAATAGGTAAATTAGGTTTTTGCCATAGTCTGAGAGAGATGAATCGAATTCTTTTTAGAGTTTTTTCGGGCGCGTAAATTTTGATGGGAAAGACTAAACTTGATGAAATTTATATATTGAAACTTATATATTCCGTTTTTAGAGTTTTGGTTACTACTTAGCCGAGTCACTCCTTACTTACAGTTCATTACCACGAACTGTTTGAAAATAACCTGATTTATCTCTCTCAGACTTTGGTAGATACCTAATTCATCTATTTAGGACTCTAGTATACCACTTGTGAGCTGATAGTAGTGTCTGTAACTTACTGAATTTTGATAAATTTCTACTTCATATGTCTCTAACTCTAAAAAGAATTCCGTGCATCTCTCTCAGACCATGGTAAAAACCTAATTCACATTTTTCAGACTGGTAAACCACTTTTGAGCTGACAGTAGTGTCTGTGTCTGACTGAATTTGGATAAATTCCCCAACTCCATATGTCTCTAACTCTAAAAAGATTCGATTCATCTCCCACGGACTATGGCAAAACTTAATTCACCAATTTCAGACTCTAGCATACCACTTGTGAGTAGTGTCTATGTTTGAATGAATCTTCATAAATTCCCACTTCATGTGCCTCTAACTCTAAAAAGAATCCGATTTATCTCTCTCAGACTACGGTAAAAACCTAATTCACCTATTTCAAACTCTAGTATACCACTTGTGAGCTGATAGTAGTGTCTGTTTCTGACTGAATCTTGATAATTTCCCCCACTTCATATGTCTCTAACTCTAAAAAGAATCCCTTTAATCTATCTCAGACTATGGCAATAACCTTTTTCACCTATTCCAGACTCTAGTATACCACTCGTGAGCTGATAGTAGCCTGGTGTCTATGTTTGACTTAATCTTGATAAATTTCCACTTCATGTGTCTCTAACTCTAAAAAGAATTCGATTTATCTCTCTCAGACTATGGTAAAAATCTAATTCACCTAAAAAAGATAAGTGTTACAACAAACAATTTTTCTAATAGGAAAAATCATAAATAACATATATATATCCTCTTCATTTCATATTTCAAAAATATCACAAGTGATTTTTTTTTGTTTTAAGCATATTTTATGTCATTTTAAGACATGAAAAAAGTTGAAAAAAATTTCTAAACTATAATGGTCCTTAAACTACGCACATATTTGTTTATATTTTTTCAAGGATATTTATCCTTGAGAAAATACATTGCGTACATGGTATTTAGATAAATTACGTTGACTAAAGACTACACACTTACCAAACATAATTCTCACATCTGTTTCTTTTTCTTTATATCTGTACTTCTTCCGCAAGTCCCACACAGAGCGATACCCTTCGTTGTACCATTCCTTAGCTTTTGCTTTTCCACTATTAAATACCTCCACAAAGCTCTAAAGACATGAGAAGAGAAACGATATATTTCTTGTAACATTTCTTACCATTAATTACACATAAAAAAAAACGCAAGAAATTAGTCCTCGCATAGGATTCATGAACAGTAAAAGTGTGGGGGGGGGGGGTAAAGCTATTTGAAAAATAATACCAAAGTAACTAAGAGTTAAAACTAACTGTCTCAAAAGATGAAAAACAACAAACTTTAAAAATAAAACATCCCTTTGCCAAAAAAACACACAAAAGCAACACCATCAATAAACCAATATCATCAAACAATCAAATTAACTTGAATGAAATATATGAAAGCACAAACTTGAAAAACACACAAATTAAAAATGAAGAAAGACGGATACAGATCGTCATTTAATTATAGACTCTCGCCAGAATTTTGCTATGTCAATGTTTACATAAACCGGACCAATTTCTTTTTAAAGTTTATCCTCTCTTGAAAGAACTCGTCTGTCATAATTTTGATTGCTTGGGAGTATTTTTACACTAGGTACGCTTAATCTGAAATCGTCCGCAAGAAAGAGACATACATCCTATTGTCAACTCTCCAAAACCCTCAACTCAAATTTATTCAAGAAATGGGTTGTGGACAATTTTCCTTTCTTAACAGCAATTCTCAGCGCTTGCTTTCGGGATGGTCCAAAGGATAGAATTGGTTTCTAGTGAGAAAAATGCCGAAAGTGGATATCCTTGTTCAAGGGCAGGACGAAAAAGTAATACAAAGGAAATAGATAAAGTGGTAATGGAGATATTGGATACTTCTCAGTATATTGAACCAAAATTCTAGATTTTTACAACTTCAATCCTGACCGAGCTTACCCAAGTCTCACCTGTTGTTATAAACAAAACAAAAAAAGCAAACTTTTGAATGATCCGTGTTGTTCGTTGATTTTACTTGCGCTACAGATGCGAGACTAAATGGCTAGAACTATATTATAAAAGCCTATATTAATATGTAAATTATCCTGTATAGGGTTTCCGGCTATGGCGCTTCCAATTGTGTAATTTTTGCCTGACCTGACGCCATTTTTGAGGGGTTTCCAGCTATTTTTCGACATTCCCATAAATAGGTTTTCGAAATAACATTTACTATTAAGACTAACGAGATATTAGTTTCCATTCCTGAATCAGCTACAAATGGTGATTTTTCTCACTGGTCAAATTTTTTTAAACACTTTTTTTTAATGTTTTGGGTACTATGGATCGTGGTTTGTTATTTACTGGATTGCAACTATCGCTGCACCCATGACTCATTTTTTCCCAATATTTCATATTTGGTCTTTGCCCTTTTATATCAAGTTCAAAATCGAGATAGGAAAACTGCTTTTCAAATCTGCCATCTTTCCTATTCTCAAGAATTCATTTTCATTTTACTCTAATTGGTCTATTGTCTTTGAAAGTAGAACATAATTGAACACATAAAATTACTTCTTGGACATATTGCTGTCGCTCTAGTCATGCTTAATCATGTTTTGATCAACAAGTGTAGCTATAGTCCAACTCGAGCATTATGATTTGCGATTTAGCATCTTTTGGTGTATACAAAGATACCTAAATTAAAATTACTGAACACAAAGCTTCAAATTGTGAAGCAAATTACCTTAATTCACATGAGTGAATTCTACACGTTTTTATTTCACCTGCATTAATATTTTGATGTTCCACTTGTTCTGTTTTTATTGTGATTCAAGAACCCACTAATTTAATTAAAGCAGCGTCAGGGATTAATCTGATTGCAGTTTCTTAAGCTTAAACATTACACCCTCTTTAACTTTCATCCTGACTGAGCTCTCATAATGCCCTACTCTTTACACATACGAAAAGCCGTCAATTCTGCCCTTCTAAAATCATGGGGTTGAGTGTCCATGACTTTACCCCTTGTTGAAAAATCAGTTCAGCTTGTTCCTCTTTTGATTTAAATTTAGTTTTGTTACATTGCATTTTAGAAGGGAAAGATAAAAATAGAGGCTCATATATAAGAAAACTTACATCCAGTATAGCAAACTTAGCGTCCGCCTTCTTTTCCTCCACCTCTTCACTCTTTCCAGTTTCAAGAACTTCTTTGAGGACCTTGAAACAGTGACCTTCCCCAAGATCTTTGATACCCCGTACCTAAAATTGTACTAAAATGCAAACGACCGCTACTCACAGCATATTACGGAAAACCAGAATAGATTTGCACAGAAATAATGATAGTAAGTAAACAAAAGTAAGCAAAAAGAATTTAGGCTAATGTTAGAAAAAATGTGAGATTACACTTAAATACTTTGATTTCAAGTAGGATTTACCTATAGAAGCCACAGTCTATAATAAGTATCAAAAAAGGCAAAGGGGAAGCACCTAGCAGCACATCACTGAAACTCGACAGTTGAGGTTTTAAAAGTCAATATTTCAAACAATGAGCCCACGGCTCTTGCAGAAGTGATATAACAAGATTTAATAAAAAATAAATATACACATAATTTGTGTTCAGAAGACGCTGAACACTTCACAAAATGAAATAGTTTCTGCGCAAGTCTATTTGTTCTTGATTTGATGAGTTAGAATACTATTTGTTTATTTAGCATTTGGTAATCACAAAAGACAGTAAGGCTATTGCTGTTCGTAAGCAGGTACTTTTCTGAAGCATACATCAAATGTGCCATGATTCTTGTGATTCAAGAACAAACTTCTTGTTCATAATAAATGTAGTTAAAATGCGCTACTACTACTAACAACTCACCGAAGCACCAAGCCGCCTAAGGCCAACACAGCTACACACGCTCCTCCTCCATACCAATCTACTCAAAGCCTCCCTCTTTACACCTCTCCAGGAAATTCCAATTTCCCTTGAATCTTCTCTTACGAAATTATCCCACCCCAACCGAGGACGACCTGCTTTCCATTTAGCCCTAAATGGTTGGCCGAAAGGATAATCTTTGGCAATCCGTCATTCTTCATCCGCAGAACGTACCCTAGCCATTTTAGCCTTTCTCTCAGTATATCCATAGAAAGTGAAACTGAGCCACACTTATCGTACAGCCTACTGTTTGAAATACGGTCAGTCAGTCAGATACCCAAAACAATCCGTAGGCAATTTCTCAGGAAAACATCTAGTAAATCTTCCAAATCTTCCAAACTTTTTTCAACTTTGAAAAGGCATCCTCAGTCATGGCTATCATTTTTTAACATCTTCCCGGCTACCACTGTCTTTACTAATAATACTACCAAGTATAAAAATACTACCAAGATCGATCTTTTCGTTACCCGGCGTCACCTTTTTATCTTCACTTACTCCTAGTCTTAGCGACTTAGCCTTCTTAAAATTAATTTTCAAACACCCTGAATTCTAGCACCCTGAACTCGCAAAACCCCTAAAAGCTCATTCATTTTGTTCGAACTTTCCTCTAGGATGCTTTTATCATCAGCATAATCTAAGTCCAGGAAAGTTTTTCTTCCCCATTTGATTCCGGGTTCTCCCATCGCCTTAGCTGTGCTCCTTAAGAAAGAGCCCATTAAAATAATCCATAGAAAAGGGGGATAGAACATAACCCTGCTTATCTCCTGAGTTAATACGAAACCAGCTAGTAGCCACATACGAGGATAAGACCTTTGCTACTGCTCTTCTGTCAGCTGAATCAAAAGCGTGCTCATAATCTATAAAAGTGAGGACTAAAGGTGTTTGATGACTCAGGCACTCGCGCTGCAGGATGAAACAGAGACTCGTTAAATTCTTTGAGAGCTTTAGCTATACCAATAACGCTTTTATTGAACATGTATTTAGCAAAATATTATTTCCTCAATAAAACACAACACTGAATATTTCTTCTAAGAAAACAAACAAACATACGTAGAAAGCCGTTTTTACAGCATTTATAATACTGGCCGGGACTAAAAAATCCTCCACA
Organism: Artemia sp. Qi Xiang Cuo; assembly: GCF_049724085.1. Taxonomy (NCBI): domain Eukaryota; kingdom Metazoa; phylum Arthropoda; class Branchiopoda; order Anostraca; family Artemiidae; genus Artemia; species Artemia sp. Qi Xiang Cuo. Next base: position 28,996,860 of record NC_142798.1, on the reverse strand, counting down.
ACAATTAGAGCGAATGTCAAAAAATATAAAATAAGCAACCACTCTTGCCAATTCATTATATCTAGTTCACACGGTTTTATTCATAAATTCATTATGTTATGTCAGGTATATTGTTGACTTTCAAATACTTCCTATATATAAAGAGCTATAAAAATTCCTGAGGCATGTGTACTAAGACAAGCTCGTCTCAGCGTCGGACTACCCGTGGAAAACGTGTAGGCTAATACTCCCCTTTTATCACACCTTGTCTACTGCTTTTGTCATCCACCAAAAGATCCTCGATGATTTTTGTGTCATTTTTTAATGCATCACCTAAGCATAATCTGAGGAATTCAGTCTTTCTTTCTCTCTTCAGCTTGCGGAAAGGTTGCCAGGTTTTCTTACGTTATTCTAGTCCGTATTGCGGCAATCATTTGTCCAAACTAAATAATTTGAGCTTATTTTACCAATTGGTTTTTCCTTAACTGAGTAAATTTTTACCGAATTTTTGATTAACTGTGCTAATTTTTTAACTTTTCACTGCAAAACACGATTTTTTCCAACCTGTCAGCACTGTCTCATGGGCGATTTCGTAGAGCCATTCGAGGCATACTTCGATCATTATCTTACCGCATGGTTGCTTGGTCTTTCTCAGGTTATACTAGTCCAAGTTACGATAATCCTTAGTCAAAGTCAAATAATTTGGGTTTATTTAGTCCATTTTTTTTCATTTAGCAAATTTTACTGTCTTTTTACCCCATTAGGAAAATTTTATGTTAAATCTCATTAGCCAAATGCAGTTTTTACCAGTCAAGTAAGCAGAAACTAGCGCAGCCTATCAGCACTGGCAAAATTAAAGGATTCACGGTCCAAGTCTACCCATAATACCAACCTAATCAACACAAGGCCCTCTTCCTGGCTACATAAAAAGATTTGGAATGAACCATCTTTCATAATATATTGTGTTTGACAATTTAATTGTGTATTCTTAGTCAAAAATATTACTACTACTATTGACACAAGTTTCAATTTGACTTATTACCTCCCACTAGCAAGGTAACAAGTTCAAAGCTTCCAATCAAACAGTTCATGGTAACGAATTGTAAGTAAGGAGTGATGCGGCTCAATAGTAACCGAAACCCTAAGAAACAGAGTCTTGATAACAATAGATATCAAACAGTTCGTGATAACAAACTGTAAGTAAGGAGCGACCCGGCTCAATAGTAACCGAAACTCTAAAAAACGGAATTTGATATCAATAGGTATATCAAAAGAATCGCCTTTTTATGCTGATTTCAAATATAAATTTCAGTAAGTTTAGTCTTACCCATCAAAGGTTACGAGCCTGAGAAAAGTATCCATATTTTCGAAAAAAGGGGGAAACAACCCCTAAATTTCAAGTGATCTTAATGAAAATCACACCATCACATTCAGCGTATCAGAGAACCCTATTGTAAAGGTTTCAAGCTTATCTGCAAAAATGTGGAATTTTATATTTTTTGCCAGAAGAAAGATCACGGATTCGAGTTTATTTGTTTTTTTTTGTTTTTTCCCCCCCAGGGGTTATCGTATCGACCCAGTGATCCTAGAATATCGGGAGAGGGAGTAGTAAGTCGTATAAAGGTTGAAAACCTAAATGCAAACTTACGCCTGAAGGCATGGATATGTGTTTAGGTTTTCAACGAATTGGGGGTTACCAGGGTCATTAGCAAAGAGGTACCGTTTCTATAGAAGATATAGTAATTTGAAATATCATATGGAATTTGCTTGAAGGTATATACTTTGCGTACGCGCCCGTACCAAACAGGTTGGTCATAATCTGTTCTGCTTCAAGTTTTTTCTGGCACAATTAACTGAATTTCTATTTCATGATAAACAAGTTTTTTTTGTAGGTTACATCAGTGTTGGAAAAACCGGTGTATCTTTTTAGAAGCTAATTATTTTTTGTATATATTCAAGTTTCAAATTAGATACCTCAACAGTTTGGAATAGTTTATTGAACATAACACAACTGACATTTTTTGTAAGCATTTACATAGAAAATGGATAATTCAAAGCAATTTCTGGTGAGTAAAAATTTTCTCATTATTATAATAGAAAAAAGAAATTATCTTATCATTAAGTTAAGGAAGAAATTCTTTCCATACACTAGAACTAAGGGTACTTATATACTTAGAAGCCTATTTTTTTTAGGAGCTGAAACCTCTAAATAATTATCCTTTTTGTTTTAGCTTACGGCGGCTTTTTTTTTTTTTTTTTTTTTTTTTTTAGGTGTGTTTTTGAAAATACTTCCAGGCCAATCTGCATTTATGGTTTGATTTTTATCATGATCAGTTTAAAATGTTTTGCAGTACTTTAAATGCCTAAAATAAAATTAATTATTTTCACAAACCTAAATTACATTTTTTTTTTCAAGGAAGTTGGCACATGCAATACCCCCCCTTCTGAAAAGAGGGCAAGATATAGTGACGGTGTATTAATGCAAGCTACAATACCTTCAGTTATCAAATTCGCTACGAGAACTACACAAGACCAGCCCCTGCCTGCGAATCTTTTAATGACAGGGACCTCTGACCCCCGTGTTAGCTCCATATCAGCTGGAAGGAACTTGAAAAGGGAGTGGACTGCCTTATATAATGCCTCAGCTCCACCTACTGAAGATTGTGGCCTTAACCCCCCTCAAGTTTTGCCAAGGAGTTCAGATATAGAGGTCCAGTTAGAATTTGTAAGTATATACATAATTTTTTTGTTTCTATCCCTATTTTCAAAATAAGGTGAATTTTCTCCGGCTCATGTATTTTTATGAGTAAAAATTAAAATTTTTTGCTAAAAAAAAAACTATTTCATTTTCTTTACTAAATAAAATAATATGGTATATTTATAAATTAATTCTTATAATGTATTTATATAACGAAAAAAAAAACCTTACCTAATAAATACTAACCAAGATGCGTTCTAATGCAAAAATCCCAATATTCCTTTTATACAAACTAACTATATAAAAAAAAAAAAATTCACTATTTCACAGTTGGCAATCATTCTTAAACTGCCATATGTTTTTGCACTAAGCTCTCGCGCGCATCCGGGCTCTTATCAAAATGTCCCATCAGCACACCTGAATTTTAAATCCGCCCGACAGGTATAATTTGAATTCTAAGTAGGGTCGTATGCAAATTGGACTTTAAATAGCAAGATCTATATCTTCAATAAGCAATTTACACAGGGAAAAAGGTTTTTTTGATAATTTCCAAATATGTCTTCGCGGTAATGTTAAGAAACATTATTTGGGTGAAGCCGTTTTTGATCATTTCATTGAAACACTTAGATGTTTTCGAGAAAGAATTTGAGGTGGTTCTATTTGAACAGTGCTGTGAAGTCCAATACCCCATCCCCCTAACTAGAAAGGGTATCGATCCTCCTACATCGAAGGAAGCGCCCGGGTCCCAAGGGTCCTCCCCGGGAGAGGGGGAGGGGGGGGGGGGTTCTAAAAAAAAAGGACCATCCAACATTTTAATTGCACTTTAACTGTTGATATGGATGGAGAAAAGAGTTCTTCTCTCTCTTACAAGCATTTATTTAGCCCAGGTCAACTTCAAACAAATCCGTTGGGGAAAGACACAGGAAAATACGGATTATTGAGAAGGTAGCATCATCAACCACCGACATATGAGGTTTATACTTTTAAAAAATACAAAGTTCAATATTCGAACCTAGATTCAGCAGGAGCTTAGGATAGTAGTGGTGACAATTGATATATAAGGAGCAATTGCCCCCTATTTTTGAAAAAATACCTTTTTGTGGTATTTATATTTTTTAAAAAAATACAAAGTTCAATATTCGAACCTATCTTGTCAAATTTCATTGACACTTATAATGAAGAGGCTCAAACAATCGACTTTTAAAAAATTTTTTAATTTTTTTTTAAAAAAAAAAAATTTTTGTAAAAAAAAAAATAATTTTTTAAAATTAAAAGAATCAAATGAAACTAAAAAAAAAAAAAAAAAAATATATATTTTTTAAAATTTTAATTTTACATTATGAAAGAAATAAGGAAATTTAAATTTTTTTTTCTTCTTCTTTTAATTGTTCAGGTGATGGTGATGGTGATGGTAGTGTGAAAAGTACTATGAGAAATTGACAAAGTTTATTAACTATAAAAAAATTTACATAAAAAATAAAACTTTTTTTTCTACAGATTAAAAATATAGCACCACCACCAGCGACACCATTGAGTGATGAAGCAACTATATTTACAGGATCAATTCTCTCACCACCAGCAGAGTTCAAGGATGAACCTATACTGGTCCTAGAGAATATGGAGTGGGAAAGTGGCTTCCTTAACGATGTTTTTGGGGAAATGGCCAGCCTGGAGGACTTAAGCTGTGATATTGACATGGTTGAGGACCCAGAGTGGGCGGATAGTTTCATACGTGAATATTTAGATGATGATGTTACAAGTAAATCTGAACCGGGTCCTCATAACGACATTAGATCAGAGGACAATACAGGCTGGCTTGACCAATTGTCCCCAAACACATTGGAATTTGTGCTAGGGGACCTCATGCCACATCCCCCCGATATGATTGAACAAACTGGGAGTGGTGTTATTGACAATTCTCTGTCACCCGCCACCACTCCACCTAATGCTATAGATAGAAGTAGTAATACAACAGCAACAGTACCCCCTCTTCCGGATTTTTTTCTCTCCAACTCTGCCTTGCATCACACATTAGTCTACAGCACCAGAGTCGGTGACCCTTTCAACTCACTAGTGTCGGGGGATATAATAACAGATCCCCTGGCCATTACACATTCATCTACTAATAAGATTCGAGCCATTCTTGAACAACAGATGGGGGTGTGGGGAGTGGGGGTCAGTTTAAAAGCATCAATAGCACTAAAAATATTTTTTTTAAATGAAAGTGCGGGTGAGATGTATTCGAAATAAGTGAACACAGAGATGTTGGCAATACACCCGAATTTATGAAATTCTGGGGAGGTTTTTCTAAATGGGGTCAATAGTATCCAACGTAAGGGGGACAATTATCACGAGGGGGTTAGTGGATCTGTGGTTTTTTTTATTGAAATTTTAAATTTTAATTTTTGTAGGTTTAAAATGGATTTTATTGTACGCTGTTGGCAGGGGGGCGGGGGGGCACTTGAATTAAAATATCATTGAGATATAGAGGGGGGTAGGGGGATACAACGAATCTGTTTCGATACGAGGCTGCAGCGTTTCAAGTCTGCGTTTTTAATTGCGGCATACAGACCTCTGCGCAATGATGCCACTAAGAAGAACTTGAATAAAATGGCAGTTAATGGTAGGGAGGGTTCAAAGTTCCCCAAAGTGAATTTTAATTGTTTAAATGGTCAATATCCTGTGAAACTAAAAGGAATAGATATTTTTGAGCGGGCTAATGCACATTTAAAGATTGGTGTCACGGTGTTACAGTATGAAACAGAATTTGAAGAGGGTCAGTGTTCCGATAAGAAGGGTTTATTATTTCCAGTGCGGGCTCCTTCAATTGAATCAGTAGAATATTGGGTGTGGCTTCTATACACACAACCGACAGACTCCGATTCAATTGGTCATTTCAATCCGATTGCGGATATTAGTAGGGTTCTAATTGAGGGTAAAAACCGGAATGTAAGTTATTACTGTCCAACATGTCTCTCAAGATTTGGGGCTGATTTAAAGCATCACATGAAACACTGTATACGTCATGAATACCAGGCTTTGGAGACGGTAAGCGGAGATAGAGCGATTTTACGTTTTCAAAATTTTCAAAACACGCTCCTGCAGAGCACTAAGCTCGCTCTGGACTGCGAGGCTAAGCTGACAGACGTGTGCGATCCGTCCAATTCAAATCATGTTAAAATACATGAAGCCATAGGGGTCTCTTACGCTCTCGCACAACGAGATTCCAATAAGACCATGCAAGGTCTGGAGGTAGTGGAGATGTTGAGTGACGGTGAAGAATGCATGCTCTCGGCATTGGTCAGTCTCGTCAAAACAGCGAACAGTGCAATTTCGCGCCTTCGTTATACAAACTATCCTATGCTCCTATCACCAGATGACATAGTGGCAATTAAAAATCGTAAAATGTGTTGGGTTTGCAAGGGAGAATTTGATGATGGTGTTGGGACTGGGGGAGGAGGAAGGTGATTGACCATGATCATTTGTGGCAGAAACTTACAACGAGATGGAGGACCGGTAGAGATGGAGAAAATCGTTTATGCATCTTAAATGTTACACAGCTATTTTGAAGACATGTTTTTATACACAGGTCCAATTACAACTTAATGTTTATTCTACTGGTGTTGGCCCGCATTTACAAGGGGGGAGTTGTAGATGACGCATGTATATATGGTTCTTTTTCATATAATATCATACCCAAATCATCGGAGAAGCTACTGCTGATAGAATTCAGGTGGAAAACAGTTGACAAGGGCAACACATGCCTGAATAAAATTTGTTTTTTAGACTCGTTCAGCTTCTTCCCCAAATCTGTATGTCAATTGATTCAGGTGCAGAAAAGTGACAATTTTGATAGCTTCCCCCTCCTCAAACAGCGCTTCCCCGATGATGAAATGTATGATTTATTAACGTGTAAGGGCATATATCCATATGATTATTACAACTCTGGCTTGAGGTTAGATGAGGTTTCACGAACACACATTGAGTTTTTTTTTAATTATTTTACTGAGAATAAGTGAGGCACTAGCGTCTACAAATTTGCTGAGAGGGTTCGGGCAAAGGTTAAGTATAAAACATGGCGGAATTATTGTAAATTATACTTTGCCAGTGACTTACTCACTCTTCTGGATATTGTGTGCAGAAATACGGATAAGATCTATGGGTATTTTGGTTTGTATTTTGTTTATTATTTTTCAAATCCTAATTTGTGGATGTAATTTATAATTAAAATCAGAAAAGAAGAAATTGTTTTTATCACATATGTGGATGAAAATCTTTTTTTAGAGATATAAATGAGGGGTGGGTATATTTTTCACGGGGATCGTATCATAAAAACTGATCCGAGTGGACAGCACACCGATGAAAAGTCGGACGCAGTTTTTTTGGATATGAATTCTCTTTACCCATCAGCAATGTCTCACTACTGTTTGTCGTGTGGCAATTATAAATGGCTTGACAATCCCTGTGCTTCGAATTTCCCCGACATTGCAAGTGTTGAGGAGAATGGGGCACAGGGAGGGTTTTTTTAAATTGACGGTGAAACACCCATGAAAATTCATGACTCCGTAAAAGACTGTGCCTTTCCGTGCATAAATAGACCAGTGGGTAGGGCTCTCTGAGCCTTTACAATTAATCTTTAGTAGAGGACCGGAGTATGCACTGGGTACCTTCAAAACAAAAACTAATTGCCGACCTCAACTCGAAACAGAATACCGTTGTTCATCACGTGCTATTGAAATGGATGGTGTCCAATGGTTTCAAGGTCACAAAGATTCATAGAGCCCTCCAATTTGATAAAAAGCCTTACATGAAAACGTTTATTGACACCTTTGTCAGTAAGCGTTCACAAGCGAAAACGAAAGTTTAAAAAGAAGTCTATAAACTCATTCTGAACTCAGCTTTAGGTAGAATGTGAAAAAGCGTAAGAAAAATAAGTCGAGTTGACATTGCAACCAACCCCAAAGATTTTGCTTGAATCATTGCGGATCCAAACTTCACAACGTTCACAATCATAGACTCTAATATAGTGCTCCTACATCGCAAGAAAAGAAACATTGTATTAAATAAAAATATTGCAGGCGGAAGTGCAATAACTGAAATATCCAAGAAACTCATGTTGCCGTTTTATTATAGTGTATGCAAGGTACAGTGGCTGATTGAGGGACAAGTTCAATTGTATTACGGGGACACTGATTCACTCCTGTTAAAAGTCAAAACTGAAAATCTATTGAATGATTTGGAAAATGGCGAGTACATTAGCTCACGAATGGACTACACTCGTTGGGACGAATCCCGCTATCCAGAGCTAGTGAAACGCCACACCCCAAATCAATTGTTAATGTTAAAATCTGAAACGGGTAGCGATCTGATATCCAGTGGTGTGTTTCCTGGACCAAAGGTATACTGTGTGGAAACGCACGGCAAGGATATCAAACAAGTTTGCAAGGGGGTACTTACACACTTTGTAAAAAATAATTTCGACATGAGTGTGTATAGACACTCTGTGGAACGTAGTTTAGTGCCAAGGGATAAATTCATGTCTATTCGCTATTAAAAATTTAAAAAATATACTTTTAAGTTTCGAAAAAAACTCCATGTCTGCCATATCGGACAAAGTATATGTACTTGTGGATGGTGTGAAGGTATTGCCACACGGTAATTATTTAATTTCAGACCGAGTTGAATGTACAGAGTACATAAAACAACACGGTATAAAAAAATTAAATTAAATAAACTAAAAAAAGTTTAAATGGGGGGGGAGGGGTTTTTTTTTTTTTTTTTGGGGGTAATTAGTTTGTTTTTTTTTTTTTCTTTTTTCTCTAAACAGCAAAAGGTACCATGTGTGTGTGTGTGTGTGTTTGCAAGGAAGATAATTGTAAAGTTTTTAAGACGAGCCCCGGCCCGGGCCCGCCGCAGCGAGCCCCCGGCGCCCGGCGCTTATTGCCCACGGCTGCCCCACCGGCTGCCCCCCGGGGGGAAAAAGGACCCACCAAATTAAAATGGGTGTCGAAACATGGTATTATATTTACAGTGCGCATTATTACCATAAATTTTTTATTTTTTTTATAAATAAATAAACAGAAAAAAAAGTGTATTTATTTAAGTGTTTGTTTTTTTTTTCTAGTGGTTATGTAAATGTTGTATTTTTTTTTTATTATAAATAAATTTTAAAAAAAGTGTATTTTTTTTTTTATTCATGTTTAATGTGCCTTTTTCAATGTATTATATTTTTTAAATTATTTTCACATTTTTTATGTATATAATAAAAGAAAATATTATTCTTTATTCTTCTTCTTCTTCTTCTCGTTATTATTCTTGAACGGAGTAGTAGTAGTAGTAATAGGGAAATTATTTAGTCATCAGACGGGCATGGTCTACAGTTAGTTGTCCAGGTGAACTGTTGAGGGGAACATGTATCAATTTAAAACACCATTCAGATCGTTTCTGTGTGGACCGTCAATGTCGGGCAAAACAACACTCTTAACTAAAATAATTAAAAATTGTGATAAAATGTTTGTGGAAAAGCCGAAAAAAATCTACTATTGCTATAGTATTTGGCAGGAGTCATATGATGAAATAAAAGCGATTGCCACCACCATGGGGTTGGTGCAGATACAATTCATACAGGGACTTGATGTTTTCAGCATTATTGAACAAAACTCTTGGTTGATCATTGACGATCTGGCTGAATCTATTGAACAATGGTCCCAGGAAATGCTACAACTGTTCACTGTTCTCTCTCATAATGAACAGATTTCCATTACTCTGGTTCTACACAAGCTCTTTCATCAGATGAAATGTATGAGAACTCGTTGTTTAAACTTTAACCATGTGCTTCTCGATAGAATTCGTCGTTAGTTTATCAAGAGAATAAAAATAAATGAGAGACTATACCAGGGCGAACACACCTTTCTTCTCTCGGCATCAACACGATCCAATTAATGACACAAATAGAACCAAAACTAGGAAACACTTAACAAAAAACAAGAGGTTCTACGTGTAGTCACAAATATTTTTGACAATGAAATTACAGTATATCTCCCCGTGAACACTAAAAAGACCTATTAGTTGCTATCATGACACTGAAGAAACTACATGAAAATAGACATTTGTTTTCAGTTCTAAGCACTTCAAAACCTCCGCTTAGGAAAGCAATACTCAAACACGGTATTGACAACGATTTCATTAATCTAATATCCTAACTTTGTTTAAATTTGATCGATGGTAATGTTCAAGTGCCAGAATTAGTTAAGCAACAGGCAAAGAAACATCGTTCCATTGTACGTACATTGTCATCTAAAAATAAAGGAAAGAATTTCAAAAGGAAACGACTTCTTCAGGCGGGCGGTAGCTTTTTCACACTTTTACTGCCAAAAATTGCAGGACTTGTAAACAGTTTTCTCTAAAAGAGAGAGAGAGAATGGCAAAACCCTATAAATTGACTCCAATAGAACTCGCTCTCTCACCCGTCGAACACTTTGAGAACAATCTGAGTAAATTCCTTGACAATGAAAATATTGAGGATGATAAAAAACTGCTTTTACTTCAAGATGCACTTCGTCGAGTGGACAAACACAAGTCCTATCGCTCGAAGCCCACTGCTGCTGTTGCTGCTGACCCCAAAAAAGAACCATCTCCTCGGCATTCTGCTGCTGCTGATGGAACACAATTGAAGAAGGTATATTTGGATTCTTTTTTAATTAAATTTGTAAATAAACGACCCAAATAATTTCTCGAAAAATTAACACGACTCCGACCCTATCTCTTGGAACGTGATCACATTCAAGTTGAGAGCAATGGTCCAGGGATTATAATTCAGGGCAAGAGATATAATCTACTTGATTTAATCTATGAAATTTTTACAAATCTTAAAGGACTATTATCATTTGACACTAATCTATACAACTTTATAAATACATTAAACTTCCCCAAAAGTCTTATTGGCAATAGACAAATTCTAAAAAAAATAAATGAACATGCATCATCGTCATCAACAACAACATTGACACAATTAAAAAATGAACTTGAAGAATAAGATTTTAAATCAATTTTGGAAAATACTAGCACACCGCTGATAGCTAGACAAAGGCGAAGACGTATCAAGTCATCATCACCACCACCACCACCACCAACGGCCAGTCTACAAAAGGGTAGCGGACGTTACACAACGTGTTTACGTTCAAAATGGTTGAAGTTCTGAAAGGTGCTTATGAAAATATTGGTGAGGTGGGGAGTTTAAGTTCCCCCACAACTCTTTCCAAAGTAACTGATGTTCGAACTAAAAATGTACAAGACTATCTACTGAATGAATCAAGTTACACTCTTCATAGAAATCATAGACTTCGTGCGAAAAACTAAAGCCTTTTACCCATTGCATATAATGCAAGCAGATCTCCTGACTCTAGATGAGCTTCAACGACGTCACAATACACCATACAAGTACATTCTACTTGCAATCAGTGTTTATAGTCGTTATGCATATGCAATTCCATTGTGATCAAAGAGAGGCGTTGAAGTTGCTCAGGCCATTGAAAGTAGTCTCAAACAGGATTCATATAGAAAAATTCAATCGGATCGTGGCAGTGAATTTGTTAATCCCCATGTTGCAAAACTACAAGAGAAATATAATGCACTGCTTTATCATAGTCACAGTCCTATAAAGGCTGCATTGGCCGAACGATTGATAAGAACTATTCGACTTTTAATTTCAAGATATTGTACATTGAAAAATACACCGGCTTTTATTCATGATCTTAATAAAATCATGTTGATTTATAATCAACGACCTCATCGATCATTGTCCAACTCTACACCAACGGAAGTTCATCATTCTGATCATGATACAATTGACACCTTTCTTAAACAGTATTCCAATGAATCGTCGGCTGTCAAGAAGAAGAAAAATAAATTCAAGGTTGGTGATACGGTCCGAATTAATAGAACAAATAATGTTTTTGACAAGGGGACTTACTTGTGGTCCGCCGAATTTTTTAAGTTGGCGAGAATAATCGGCACTAAAAACACAAATTATCGACTGTGTGATACCAAAGATGAGGTGATTCTCGGTGGTTTTTATGACTATGAATTACAAAAATTTAAAAATGCTAGTGAAATCTATCAAATTGAAAAGATATTAAAGACACGTACTCGCAGAGGTAAGAAACAGTTACTTGTTCGCTGGTTAGGAAACAACTCTGATTTTGATTCTTGGATCGGTGTTGAAGATATTGACAATGCTCCATGATTTCTATGTAACATTCATGCCCAACGTTTCTGATCCTCTCTACAACGACTTGAATACAACAAGTGATTTTTGGACAAAACTCTCACCCGCCATCAAATTTGACGGTGCGTATTAAGTGTCTCTTGTCTATTGTATCCTCAAAATACCTTTGACATTCTGAGAAGTTACCTTAAATACTAAATGTAAATACAATCTTTTGAATTTGGCGATGAACGTTAAATGGAAACTTTTGACTCTCATCAGAGTCCTATTGCCAATTTTACCTCCAGAGAAAACCCTCCCATGAATTAACTGTGTCGAGTTATAAACAAAAAAATTGCAAGTCGAAAAAAAGGCGGTTTCAATTTCAATTACTCGACGGAACAAAGGAGAATTTATATTACCAATCCATATGAGAATGAAAGAATTTTCCTCAATGAAAATTTACGTGAGGTTCTTGGTTTTAAAAAACGTATTATTAAGACAGAAAATTTCAAAGGTAGTGACCATGTTATCTATGCAGACTATACATCCAGCTTCTTAACGGACAAGTGCATATTTCTATACGCTTCATATGTAGAAAAGTCTTGGTTTGGTACTTGAAACGTCCCCCTCCAACGAGGTATTCAACAAAAAACCAATCAAGACCATGTTCATCACTACAATATAAAGCAGCTTCAGTATATTCCCGTAAACACCTCCTATTTGGAACTCTGTCAGTTAACACTAAGAACTTAATTTGGTTATCAAATAGCAATTTCAAATGGCTTAGCTGTGATTACTTGTCATTTTCGACCCATTGTAAACGACAACGACGGTACAACAACCTAAAAAATGAGCAATAGAAGAATTCCATTTGTCTGTCCCGATATTGACTGTTATGTTGGTGCCTTGAGTCCACGTCAAACAGGGAATGGATTGGACTACTACAAGGGTCTTACTTCAATGTCTGGCTAAGGTCTTGGTAACTGGTTTGCTAGGCTATTTCGTTCTGCACTACCCCTTGCCAGAAAATATCTTGTGGCAGCTGCATCAAATTTTGCTGTCTCAACACTGGATGACTAGGGTTCGAGTAAGAATTTTAAGGAGAGTGTTAAAGAAAATATTAGATGTTCAGCATGAGCTGTTTGTGAGCAACTAAAATCTAGACAAAATGAGGAGGGGGTGAAAAGGATGCGTTAGCGTCATTCACTCATCAGTCTCTAGCCAGGCAGGAAGCACAGGACATCAACAAGGACGGTGAGGAATAGAACAACGAAGGCCAATAAGCAGCAGAAGAAGAAGAAAAAGAAAAAGATTGTTAGATCAAAGAAGGATTTCTTCTCTTAAGATGACTTATCTCCCCCACAAGGAATAATATCCATCAATCAGTTCCTCATTGAATCTATTCAACGCTGAAAATGTTGATGTCAGTGTCAAGTATGGCTACTATGAACAATTTCACCCTCAACAACCCCTCTCGGAAAATATATACTTTCAAATATATTCCAATGAAGACTATTTCATTGATTTGTCATCAACATTTATTTATTTAAATGAGGCGTTGTAGAAAAAGTCAGATAATACAACACCAAAGACCGGCGATGGTCTCTCCTATGAAAACTGTATTCTACACAACCTATTCAAACAAATTAATGTATTTATTAATGGAACATTGGTGAGCACTAGCAATAATATATCCAACTATGCAAGCTACATACAATTTATGATGATGACGCCAAAGGCATACAGGGAGATGAGAGGACAATCACTGGGCTATGAATATCGAACAGGTGTTGATACTGACGGTGAGTTGACTACTGCAGTGACCCAGGAGTATCATCTAGTTGGAAAATTAAATGACGAGATATTCAATATATCCTAATGGCTACCCCCAATGTCAAGATTGACATAAAGTTGCAGATGGCCCCATCGAATTTCATTTTGAGAAAAACACTTCCTGCAGCACCCGATGCAAATGTTATTATCACATCAGCACTTTTCCATGTCCGAAAACAACAGGTTATGAGCTCTGTTGCATTGGCAGTGGAAAAGCTAAGAGCCATTGGCAACAACATTAAACTTCTTGTCCCCCATACAATCACCAATCAACGTCACATTGCCACCGGTTCTCGTAGCTATAGCGATTCATCATTTATCAATGGAGAAATCCCATCAAAATTGGCTTTGGCCTATGTGAAGAGTGGGAGTGCCGTTGGATCCTGGACTGCATCTCCCCTTGATTTTAATTTTTTTGGTTTATCTAGCCTTGTGTGCCAAGTGAATGGTATCCCACTGTACACCCTTTTGACAAAAAATACTATAGAACTCTGTATGATTTGACCATCCAATCCCTAGATCACGAGTCCCAACTGTTTGAGAATGGACGACCTGATTCAATGTATTCACAAAATCATTGAGTGATTGTTTTGAACTTTTCTAGGCCTCAAAACATGACTAGAGTACAGCCTGAGAATGTATCCTTACAGTGTATATTTACCGATGCTCTGACCGAGAGCCTCACATTAGTACCACTAAGTTAATTCAAAACCTAATGGGAAATAACGCCCAACAACAGTGTTTTAATTGAACCTGCATTATGACCACAAACCAAATAATTTATGTATATAGTATGAATCTATGTATGTCTCAGTAAAAGTCCTATCGCATAGCCTTGGACTTCATTGAAAAAATTCCAAGTGTTAACAATACTCTGATCATTGTTAATAGCAGTCCGTCGACTTTGAAGACCGGTCATTGGCTAAGCATCTTTCAAACAGCGAAGAATATTGAATTTTTTGATCCTCTTGGCCTATCGTATAAATTCTACGCTCCATACATCAGCAACTTTATTGAAAGCAGTGGGAAAACCATTATTCAAAATCAACGAAGAGTACAGGATTTAGCGACTAAGACATGTGGCTTTCAGGCACTACTCTTTTTCATGTTCAGATGTCGTGGCTACACCTACAAGCAGTTTCTCAACATCTACGTTGACTTACCTCAATTGAACGACTTTCTAGTGGAGAATATACTTACAAGTGTATTTAATATTGATTTTTGTGCCATGCTAATAAAATTTTATAAAGATGTATGTTAAATTGTTTATTAAAAAAAAAATTTATATACATGATAAAAACGACTTTTCTACTCTTTAGATTTCATCCACTAGTAGGTATTTGTTAACAACAACTAGGGTAGGTAGATTATCTGGATTGACATTGTACTGATTCTAATATACTGCAATGTCAGGATCATATTTTCTACAGTATAGTGTAACTTCACTCTTGTTATATCTCTTTGTATAGTCAATGATACTATTCGCATTCATTCTAAAGAATTCACATGTTTCAATTTGCGTATTTGAAGCAATTTCACAAACAGTGTCCTCAAGTGTCGAATCACATTCCGTCACAGCCAAATAAAAATCAGTGGGCTTATAATCATAACACCCATTGTCTTCACAATAATGAGGTAGAAACCATATTCTTTTGTTGTTCCAACAGTTGAATCGTTGACCCGGTTCCTCCTCCCAGAAGAATCTAAAACCACGACGATACCAATCTCGTAGCAATAAACTAAAATCACGGTTAGGATTCTTTCCAATAATACCGGGATATGTATTCTCCCACTGCTTGCACTTATCATAATGACAATTGGAGCATAGGTGACCTCTAGGATGAGAGTCACACGCCTCTTCAAGACAGAAATTACAACCTTTAATTTGTATAGCATATCCTCTATGCAATTTACATGGGTTGCATAATCTACACTTTTCATCATACTCCTCAATCATTGTGCAATTCTCACATGATGACCAGCTGTCCTGTGTGTACATACATAACGGACATGTATGGAACATTTTGTCGTGTGTTAACGCTCTCACTGTCACAATGAAACTGAGCTACCAACAAAAAAAAAATGTCTGAGAGATAGAGAGAGGAGTAAGTCATCCTTGAGCACTATCTTTCTCAAGAAAAAAAGTCATAGATGACTTAACTAATTTGTAATATCATATTCACAGGATCATTTTGCCATGTCAAGATCAATATATCAATGAATAGTGCAAATACATTTGGACCACAATGTCGAAGCTTCATGAAATAGTCTAATAACGGAGAATCTGTTTTCATTATATAAAGAAGCAGTCCCCTATAAAATATATTCCTTTTAATATAAAAATATAGAAAATAATCATATATATTTAAATTTTTTTACATATTAAATAGATTCATCATTTTTCGATCTTTCTCTAATATTTCCATTTTTTTTTTTTTTTTTTTTTTTTTATTCCTAACTCTCTCACTATAAACTTAAGAATAAACATAATTTATATTTTATACTATATAAAATATAAGACTGTATACTATAGAAAGAAAAAAAAAAATACCATTGTTTTAGAAAAATTTTTATTGAACATAATTACAATAATAATATTCACTGATGCATTTTGTTATCATCAATATAGTTCGATAGGACATCTAATGCAGACCGAAGTTTATTTATATGGAGAATATTCACTTTTCCAGCAAAACATAGTTGCTCCTCCTGCTTAAATTTGCTTAATGATATCACGTATCTAGCATACATAATGTCCCATTCAAGACATAGTCTACAGCCAGCGGTTATTTCCATAGCTACATTAGGTACTCGTATATCGTTGCTGCTGCTGCTGTCGGTTCCATCATTAATATCCAATAGTGTAAATGCACCACTCATTTTTTTTTTTCACTAATATCCTCTCAAATAAACTATTCTCTTTGAATTCAATTATCTTAATAATCTGAAATACAATGAAAATTACTACTTATATCCGAACCCAACGACTAATCAAGTAGTTAGTGTGACCGTCGCTCTCTCTCTTTGGTTGTCCTCCAAAAATGGGTGTCATAATAGAAAACATGTCTACCAACCCATGTAGAGTTCATTGTAATAGGCAAATGACCTTGGTAACCCCAATTCGTTGAAAACCTAAACACATATCTATGCCTTCAGGCGTAAGTTTGCATTTAGGTTTTCAACCTTTATACGACTTACTACTAGAGGGCTCATTCGAACGGAAGGTAAAATTTCTAGTGCCCCTTTTAAGTGACCGCTAAAATTAGAGGCAACGAGACACCCTCCCCCGCCCCTTTTTTTTGCCCAAAATCGTCCGATAAAAATTTTGACATAGGCATTTTGTTCATCATAGTTGAAAGGCCCAATATTGCTTGCTTTCTCTTTTCCGTCTCAATTTTACGCGCAGAGTGGTTATGCGTAATTGTCCGGGGTAAATTTTCACCGGGATCAAATTGTCTAGAGGATATTTCCGTGGGGAGAGGGTTTCTCTGTGGAGGTGGGGACAGATTTCCAAGCATTGTTTAAAAAACGATCAAAAATTAAATATAAAAAAAAAATTTTTTTCAACTGAAAGTAAGGAGCAACATAAAACTTAAAACGAACAGAAATTATTACGTATATAAAAGGAGTTGTCTCCTCCTCAACACATCGCTCTTTACGCTAAGGTTTGAATGTTGTCCCAACTCTCCAAGAATGACTCCTGAAACGCAAGGGCCGTTTAATTAGAACAATAATAAGCTTTTTTTAAAAGAACTAAAAAAATTTAGTGTAAAGAGTGAGGCGTTGAGGGGGGGGAAACCCCCTTTATATTCGTAATAATTTATGTCTATTTTAATTTTTAATGTTGCTCCTTACTTTCAGTTTAATATACTTGTTTTTTTTATCAATACATCAAAAGAATCGAATTTTGATGCTTATTCAAAATATGTATCATCAATTTTAATGGTACACACCACGAGCCTGAGAAAATTTGTCCAATGTGTGAAAAAGGGGGGAAACACCCCCAAAAAATCAATTGATCTTAATGAAAATCGCTACATTAGATTCAGCAAATAAGAGAACCCTACTGTCGAGGTTTCAAGCTCCTATGTACAAAAATATGGAACTTTGCATTTTTTGCCAGAAGAAAGATCACGGATGCGTGTTTATTTGTTTTTTGTTATTTTTTTTTTCCAGGGTCGATCATATCGAACCAGTGTTCGTAGAAGATCGGGAGAGGGCTCATTTGATCGGAAATTAAAAGTTCTAGTGCCCTTTTTATGTGACCAAAAATATTGGAGGGCAGCTGGCCCCTCTCCCACTCTCATTTTTCCCCTAAGACACCCGATCAAAATTTTAAGATAGCCGATTTGTTCAGCACAGTCGAAAAATCTAATAGCTATGTCTTTGAGGATGACTCAGCACAGTCCCCGGGGGAAAGACTGCAAGTTATGAACTTTGCCCATTGTTTACATATAGTATTGGTTATTGGTAAGTATACTGACGTTTTCAGGGGGATTTTTCTTGTTGGGGGGGGGGTCGGAGGGGTTATGTGGGAGGTTCTTTCCACGGAGGAATTTTTCATGGGGGAAGGGAATTTTCCATGGAGGGGGTCCGGATTTTTCAGCATTATTTAAGAAATAATCATAAATTAAACAAGAAAACAAGTTTTTTCAACTGAAATCAAAGAAATTGGCAAAGGCGAAAAGTACAGAAATACCACACTTTCCCTTTTTTGGAAAAAGTCTGATTCCAATACCATTATACTAGAATCCCCCCAGTATATGTATATATATATGTATATATATATCCCTAGAATCCCCCCATATATATATATATATATATATATATATATATATATATATATATATATATATATATATATATATATATATATATATATATATATATATATATATATATATATATATATATATATATATATATATATATATATATATATATATATATATATATATATATATATATATATATATATATATATATATGTATATATATATATATATATATATATATATATATATATATATATATATATATATATATATATATATATATATTCAGAAATTCAGTATTGATTCAGAGTTCATAGTGTGAAGACCTCTTTTTGGATTTTGACATAAGGATTATAATTTGTATAAACGGATTATTTCGCTGAGTGATAATTCCCTTGGGAACTGTGGATACTTTGGATTTTCATATTAATATTGTTATGATCAGTGACCTATATTGGAGAACAATAGAATTAAAATAATATCATTGCCCTTGGGGTATATTTTTGAACTGTCTGAAAATATACTTTGGAATGCAATCTTGAACTTCATGACAAGATCAATAAAGGCAGGAAATCGGATTACTTAAATCTTTAAGAAGACAATTGAATTTTTCAAAAAAGACGATCTTAATGATGCGAAAATAATCCTATGGGAAGCAACTAAAAACAACACAAAAGTGTTTATCAAAGTAAACCCGCATGACAACGTAATTGAAATGATTCGAGTCTTTGAGGACTGCGATAAAAAGAAAATATTGATCTTCCGACGTTTGTCATTGTAGAACCTGCTGAGGTCCCCTATGTTCATGGCAAAGTGTCTGCTGTTCTTACTATATAAATAACCTAGATCTGAAACAAGTTAGATGCCTTTATGAATCGTGAGAATTCAGATACACCCTCCCTGACCCCAACTATAGATGATCCTGAAAAGCCATCGTATGCACTTATAGTAAAAAATCCTCCTCGTGACCTATACAAGCCTGATCTCAGAAAGGAATTTCTTGACAAGGTATGTGGCAATATTTGTGATAACATTGTCGAGCTAAAGTCGAATAAAGTAAACTGGCGTGTCGTCACTGCCTCAAAAGCAAATACAGAAGCTCTACTACAAACTCTTGCGCGCGGTAGCCAAAACATCGAGTCCTAGATTAAAAGTAATACCTATTTTGGGATCATTACAGGTATTCTGATTGATTTTATAGAATTTGGTACACAATGCTAATTACCTCAATGCACTATTTCCAAGCAAATTGGTCGCTCCTGCTCAATGAAGTTATGCTTTGAGTCAAAAGCTGTCGTCATCAATGCTATATTAAATCCGCCAACGATTGGTTTCAAGAAAATTCGTGTTTCAGAATTTTTATTTTTTCCTCTAAGGTGCTATAAATGTCAAGCCTAAGGGCATATTTCTGGCACATGCAAGAAATCTTCTGTTTGTTAAGTTTGCGGTTAAAAAGGACACTCTAGCTCTAAAAATGATCCCTGTTCTAGACCGAAAAAATGTGCACTATGTAAGTCTACTAATCATCCCTGCCATAGCTACAAGTGTCCCGTAGCTCAATCTCTGCTAAAACAGATTTCGAAATAATGCTGCGTTCAACTTCGATTCTATCATGGAATATAAACGGAAAAGTTTCTGATAAAATTCCTATTTTGACCCAGTTGCTCAAGGAATATGATATTATTTGCCTCCAAGAACATTTTTTGTCAGCAGACAAAAGGGAATTGATTAAAATCTCGTCGGATTGCACAGTGTTTTTCTCTCCGGCAAAAATAACAGCAGCTTGTGGACACCCCTCAGGCGGCCTCGCGATTTCGACTCGCTTACCCTGTAAATTACCCTGTACCTCGCTTACCAGGGGATCATATTCTTGCAGTTTCATATCTGAACACGTCCATAATGAATGTTTACCTACCAACAAACTATCGTGACGAGAAATCCGAGGCGAAGTTTATGGGGGCTTGTAAGAAACTGTGTAAGCTGTTCAAGAAAAACGCAAAATCCGCAGTCACTCGCTCGATATTAATAGGTGACTTTAACTGTGATTTGAGCAATCAAAGATTCTCCAGAAGTCCTCTTCTTTAGAGCTCCACTCTTCCTTCGTATTGACAAACTGAAGAATTCTAATCATATACCTACGTTGGCCCCAGCTCATCAACTTCGAATCCCGATAATATTGTTTCTTGCTTTCCCATCTAACAGGCCACTGTACTTCGTGAAGGTTACTACTCTGACCACTTACCTATTTGTGCGACAATTGAGAGCAATGTTGAAAGCAAAACTCCGCAAGAAGGAAAGTGGTTTCATGTTCAAGAATGGAGTCACGCTGATCGTCAGTTATTTATGTCCGACTGTGACACGTTACTCAACAAAATTAAAGTTCCTTTTCACCTACTTAGTTCAGAATGCAGGTCTTATATTAGTGAGTACGAGATCGAAATACAGCTTATGATTTATCTTGCAGAAATCAACCACGCGCTTCGATGCGCAGAAATCACCGACTGGTCTAAAAATCAAAGTCTTGTTGCAGCTTTTAATTCAGCTAAATTGCGGCTCCGAATCTGGAACGAATCCGATAAACCGCGCTCCGGTATAATAAACGAATTGCGTCTGAAGACAAAAAGAAAGTTCACAAGAGCCCTTAAAGACCACAAAATAATGTTGATTCAAAAAAATGTTGATAAGATAGCTGGTGATCCTTCATTTTTATGGAAAAGTTTTCAACGCAGTGACCGGACTTCTGTCGGTAGTATTCCAAAAAAAAGCTGGATTGATTATTAAAAAAGTGAGTTTTCGTCTCCTGACCTTGTTGTAGAAAGTAAATATAAAAAGAACTCGGTCGTTTGCTTGCGAATTCTATTCGTTCTGCTTTTATAGTGACGCCGTCCGATATTGAGTTTAATCTAAAAAAATAGAGAAAAAACCTTCTGCCGGTATTGATTTAATATCTGCTAAACACTTTGAACATTGTAGTAGTCTTTTGTTGCAGCATCTTTTATTACTTTTTCTATTTCTTTTATTAGTGTGCCTTAAAAGTCTTGTACTGGGCTGATTACGCCTATACCGAAAAAAGGAAAAAACAATATTAAGGATTGTCGATCGTATCGGCCTATAGTCATTTCAAGCGCCACTTTTAAAACGTTTGAGTCTGTTTTTCGTAAAGATGTTTTCCAAAAGTGCTCTGTGCCTGCGCATCACTTTTGTTTTCAGAAAGAACTTAGTCGAGACCATTTTCTTTTTTCCCCTTTTACGGTTCTTGCAGATGTGGAAGGTTTCGGGGATTTATTGTCCTATGTGCACTGGACATTGCTAGAGCATTTGATTCGTGTATTTTTTCCCACATTTTTGTAGAAGCTCTAAAGAGAGGGGTTGACTTCTCAGTTATAAGGTGTCTTCGATACATGTATAAACATCTTCGTGCCAAAATGAAGCGTGATTCAGAGCCTTTTAGTGTGCTAAAGGGTGTTAGACAAGGAGGTCTCACTTCCCCCGCGCTTTTTAATAATTCAGTCATTCCAGCCCAAAGCTTTAACCAGACCAACTGTACTTACGGGGGTTTAAAAGCCTCATTCTTTACATATATTGATGATATCCTGAATACGACTCACAGTTGCATTGCGGGTGACACCACTTTCTGACATTAAAACTGTAATGTCGGCAGATTGGTTTAAGCTTTATTATGAATGAAAATATGGTTGATAGTTTTAATCTCAAAAGGCACTCTGAGAAATCCCTCTAATTTACTGAATCTTGCATCTCTCTCCCTAAAAGACTTATTTAACTGGGAATGCACATTGGAAATTCAATTAAGGAAACTTTTAAGCTTGCCATTCAAAATCTTGAAAAAAAAGACAAGGTTAGCTTATGCGTCACTTGTCTCTAACGTTACACACCTTAGTCGTTTCCATCTTTCTAAAATTTATAGTTGTCTAACTGTGCCTCATCTTCTTGCTCTGTCTCCTATTTGGCAATTTTTTCCTGCTTCAAAAAAAAAAAAAAAACGTGTTCATCGGATTTATTTTAAATTTGCTAAATTCCTTTTAAATATGCCCCCTTGGACTAGTAACTCTTTTTTGTCCCAAAAATTTAAGCTCATTTTCCCTTCGACAATTATTGATAAAAGAGTAAAAGATTTTAAATCTTCCAACAGTAAACTAAATCATGATTGGTCCTCTCTATTTTTAAGCGTTTTTTTTATGTCTTTTAATTTATTTCTAATCTTGTGATTGTGATATATGATTTGTGATTCTTTCTATGATTATCATGATTGTGAAGACTACCAATTTTTGTTCAGTGTATGAGTTTTCTTGTCTTTTTTCTTTTGTTTCTCTTATGTACACTATATATATATATATATATATATATATATATATATATATATATATATATATATATATATATATATATATATATATATATATATATATATATATATATATATATATATATATATATATATATATATATATATATATATATATATATATATATATATATATATATATATATATATATATATATATATATATATATATATATATATATATATATATATATATATATATATATATATATATATATATATAATATATATATATATATATATATATATATATATATATAAATATATATATATATATATATATATATATATATATATATATATATATATATATATATATATACCGTTATAGTTGCCTCAGTCACTAATACAGGAGTTAGCAGCATTACCGACAGAGCTTGAGCAAAGTAGAGAGCTAGCTTGAAATCTGTACGAAGTTTACAACCACCTTTACTGGGGATAAGCATAAGATCCTAAAGAGCTCCTTGATCTATGAAGCTGTTCTATGTGATGCTTGATCTATGTTCTCGCTGAGGATTTCTTGTCTTTTCTAGGGACTAACCACTCAATACAACTAGTAAATATCTAACAACAAAGACTAATAATATTATCCAGTAAATGATGGCACTAGGAATATTGATATGTGCAGGATGTTCACGAAGAAGTGTTAAAAGCCAGAATTTAAGAAACCAAGCATTAGATGAAACGAATTTATCTTTAAATGTTCATCTGCCACAACGGGAAGAAGAAACTAACGATTCTTAAGCAAGGATTTTGTCGTCCCCTTTTCAAGAGGTACTGGAACACAACTCAAAATTTTAAATGGCAATCCCCGTAGTGTTACAAATTTTCAATGTCTCCGAAAAAAAAGTTAGTATTGCGTAGCCTTTTAAAAAAATAATCCTGTGAAATGTTCTAAACGCTAGAATATAAAACTAAAATTGAGTGGAGGTAAGATTTAGAAGTCAAATTGCTATAAGCATGAAGTAAATCAAATTAATATTCCAAGTTTAATGTAGTAAAAACTCTACCTAACTATTCAACCTTAAGAGAGTTTACTTTCCCCCTGTTGGACAGCAAAAAGAGGGGTGACTTGGAAATTTTAAGCATTACCCACATGAACTTTAGATGTCTAGAACATACAAGAGAAAGAAGCAGACACTGCATGAAAGAATAGGGTTGGTGGTGTTCCACCAACCCTAGGGTGTTTCACCTTTATATACACTTCTGGAAGTATATTTGTAATTCTTTAGTCCTCCCTGATACTAAAAAAAAAACAAGTTTTTTCAACTGAGAGTAAGGAGCAACATTAAAACTTAAAACAAACAGAAATTATAATGTATATGCGGGAGGTTTCCCCCTCCTCAATACCTTGCTCTTCGCGCTAAAGTTTTTTAGTCATTTTAAAAAACCTTCCTATTGTTCTAATTACCGATCCTTGTTTTTCTGCAGTCGTTCTTGAAGAACTGGGACTCGAAGTTTAGCGTAAAGAGCCAGGTCTCAAGGAGGAGACAACCTCACTCATATACACAATAATTTTTGTTCGCTTTAATGTTGCTCCTTACTTTTAGTTGAAAAAACTTGTTTTTGTTTGTTTAATTTCTGACTATTTTTTAAATAATGCTGGGAAATCCCCCCCCCCCCCCCCCCCCCGCAGAAAGGAAAGGAAGATCCTAGAGAATTCAATCCCAGTGATAATTTACCACGGACAATTACCATTAGCATCTCCACATGTTAAATTGAGTCAACAAAGAGAAAGTAAAAAAAAAACAATTGTATAGGAATCCTGGCGAATTCCCCCAGTGCACAATCTCCCCATGGACCTTCAAACTATATTGAACAAAATAGCCATCCCAAAATTTGATCGAACTGCTTTGGCGAAAAAAGGGGCGCGGGATGGGGGCTAGCTGCCCTCCAATCTTTTTGTTCACTTAAGAGGGGTTACAAGAACTTGTAATTTCCGTTTGAACGAGCCCTCTCCCGATATTCTAGGACCATTGATTCAATACGATCACCCCTAAAAAAAAAACAACCAAAAAACCTAAACAAATAAACACTCATCCGTGGTCTTTCTTTTGAAAAAAAAAAATGAAAAATTCCATATTTTTGAAGATGGAAGTCCTGTTGAAACCTCTTCAGTGGGGTTCTCAGATACGCTGAATCTGATGGTGTTATTTTCGTTAATATTCATAGACTTTTAGGTGGGGTGCCCCTTTTTTCAAAAATCCAGTAAATATTCTCAGGCTCGTAGCTTCGATGGGTAAAACTTAATTTAATGAATCTTCACAAGTCAGCACAATAATTTGATTCTTTTGATATATCTATTGATATTAAAATTCTGTTTTTTAGAGTTTTGGCTACTATTCAACCCCATCGCTCCTTACTTACAGTTGGTTACCCCGAACTGTTTGATTAATCTACCACCAACTACTCTCCTGACCTTTTACTAACCCCTCTCATCATTTATTACCACAAATGCAAAATAGCATCCTAAAATCCCAAAATGACATGAGACCGGAATTATAAGGATACCAGTTTGGAGTTTATTATTTTTGCATACACGAAATCTTGAATCTGAATTTGGAATCGAGCAAATGACTCACTTTGACCCCCCCCCCTCACCCTTCCAAAAAACTCTCCTTTCTCCTTCCAACAAAATCCTCTCCTCCTACTAATGAAATCTAGTCTTTCTTTTTCGGCCTTTTTCCTGTCATGAGGGTCATGAGAGCTAAAAGCACTTTAAACGAAGTGCTTTACATCTCTACCTCTACACCAGCAGATCCTCCACGCCCCTTAACCTTCTCGAACCTTCCAAGATCAAATTTTACCAAATATTCCTTCAAGCTCTATTGACCTTATCCAACCATTTCTTGCTGAAAACCAAAAATATTGGGCATAAAGGGCAAAAATTAAATGGGGCAAAATACTTGAGGTGGCCAATTTTTAAGTTTAGTGTTTTCGCATAGAAAACACTCAAACATAGAAACGCATAGATATAAAGATAGGATCAACAATTTTGACAACCTAAAAGCACATAATCTGTTTTGATTTAGTTAAACATCCACCCAAACATCCCCCAGCAGTATGCACATAAAGCCTTTTGTTTTATTTTAACACCATCCCTCAACATACCCTGAAAGTTTCAACTTATTACCCTAACCAGTTCCTGGGACATTACTGATACGTTCTGTTGACAACCTACATGCAAATAGCTTGTTTAGATTTAGTTCAGCATCCTCTCAACATTCCCTGAAATTCTCATCTTAACAACCTTAGCTTTAGTAGTACTAGTAAATGCAGCAGTAATAGCAGTAGGAGTAGCCTTAAAAGTAATAGCAATAGCAAATACTGCCTTTTGCTTAATTCACCATCCCCCACAACATACCCTCAAGTTTCGACTTAATGCCCCAATTTATTCCTAAGATATGACTGATACCCCAATTTGACAATCTTCATGCACAAGGTGTGCTCTGATTTAATTCAAACTCCTGCTCAATATCCCCTATAATTTTCACCTTCATACCAGTAACCTTAATGCATTAAGCTGTTCCAAGATATTGCTTATATACAATTTGACATCCTACATCCATATAATGTGTTTTGATTTAATTGAACATCCCCATCAGCATTCCCTGAAAGTTTCATCTTAACGCCATTATCTACAGTAGTAACAGCAACCCTAATCGTAAGGACAGTAGTATGCACATAGTGTCTTTCGGTTAGTTTAACATCCCCCTCAATATACCCTAAAAGTTTCACATTAATGCTCTAAGCCGTTGCTGAAATATTGCTGATACGCCTTTTTGACAACTTACATACACATAGTGTGTTCTGATTTAATTCAGCACCCATTAAACATTCCCTAAAATGTTCACCTTAATACCCTTAGCTTCAGTATAAGTAATGGTCGTAGCGACAGTAGCAGATGTAGTATGAACATAGTGTCTTTTGGTTAATTCAACATACCCTGAGAGTGTTCAACTCAATATCCTAGGCCATTGTCGAGATATATCTGATTCATCCTTTTGACAACTTACATGCACATAGTGCGTTTTGATTTAGTTTAATATCCCCTAAACATTCCATGAAGGTTTCACCTTATCTTACTGCAACACCAAGCCACCTGAGGCCAACACAGCTACGAATAGTCCTCCTCCATCCCAATCTCTTCAAAGCCTTCCTCCTTACACCCTCCCAGGAAGTTCCCATTTTCCTTAAATCCTTCCTTCCGACATCCTCCCACCCCAGTCTGGGACGACCAGCTTTTGTTTAACCCTAGACGGTTGGCCGAAAAGACCTTCATTAAGGCTCTTCTATTAGCTGTATCAAACGCATGCTCATAATCCATAAAACTGAGGACTAAAGGGGTTTGGTGACTCAAAAACTCCTCAATTATTAATCTGAGAGTGAAAATCTGGTCAACACATCCTCTACCCTTCCTAATGCCACACTGTTCTTCTTTTAAATCTCTGTCTACCGGATCTCTCAATCTAAATAGTATCATCATACTAAGTAATTTGCTAACTACAGAAACCAGGCTAATGGCTCTGTAATTACCAAACTCATTCTTATCACTTTCCTTATAAAGAGATTTAATTAGATTTTTCCTAAAATTGCTTGGTATTTCCCCTTTTTCAAGAATCATATTCATAATCTTCTGTAACTTAATTCTAACCTCATAACCACCATATTTAAGAAACACATTTGCCACACTATCGGCACCTAGGGCCTTATAGTTTTTTAAATTCTTTTAGTAGTGTCACTATTTCTTCCTTATAAAATGAATCTTCGTTCACATCCAAAGGGTCAAAAACTTTTTCATTCTTCTCTATATCTTTTCCTGTAATCTATCACAGATTAGCACACTCAAAGTGCCCTACCCATCTCTTTTTTACTCTTTTCTTTGCACTATTTTTGGCCCCGTTCCTATCTTTAACTAGAACAAGTTGAGACTGACTATTCCCTCTCAATTTATTAACATGACAGTAGAATATTTTACTATTATGACGCCTGACTGCATCTTCCAGATATTCGGCAATTTCATCCGTGGTCTCTACTTCACACCTCCTTAGTTCATATTTTAATGCTTTCTCGACTTTTTTTTACATTGCTCTTAGTTTCAAATGATCTATCACTCAAATAATTCTTATACAAGCCCATCCTCCTCTCTATTAAACGTAAAGCATTTTCACTAATGTTCCTAGCTGCGTTTCTAAACTTCTTCCCTAAAACACCATCAGCGACTACACAAACTTTTTCTCTAAAATTATTCCATCCGTCTTCTACATTGTCAAATTTCAAACTTTCTGGTTTAGCATTCAACTGTTCCTGGAAAGTTTCTCAGAAATTCCCATCCTGGAGTCAACCAACGTCATAGCTTCCCAAAAGGTAGTTTACCTTCCTAAATTTCGGTTTTAAGTTAACCCTAGACACTACTAGACTTGAGACTACAAGACACTACAACGACACTACAACATTACGAGACACTACAAGATCTTTATTTTTAGCATCAATAAAAGCAGTCCAATACACCCTAGTATCTTGTATACCCAGTATCCCCCTTAATAAACCCTGAAAACTTCAACTTAATACCCTAAGCAGCTCTTAGGGAATTCATAATACGTCCTTTTGACAACCTGTATGCAAATAGTTTGTTTGAATTTAGTTCAACATCCTTTCAACATTCCTGAATTCTCAATTTAATGCTCTAAGCTTTAGCAGTAGTAACAGTAGTAGCAGTAGCAATAAAAGTAGTAGTAGCTGCATACAAATATTGCATGGGAGGAGGCTGGTTACCCTAAAATTTCTTTAGCCTCATCTACTTTTTGTAGGAAAGTACCCGAATCCACTTGAAATTTGATATACAAATATCATAACTATTGTCAAGCAGGCTATTTTCAAGAAATTAACTGTTTTGTTTTTTCGGTGGTGGCACTGAGCCACTACTATAAAAAAAAACTGAACAAATATAAACACCATATAAAAACCAAAGATAGTTTTTTTTAAGGTATTCGTTTATTTGTGACGTCATTCCAGTGAAGAATGTTTCCCATAATTATTTTAGGTCCAAACGAATCTTCCCAAAGTCCTACCTAGATAATTTTTTCACACCACATAACATCAACACCGGAAATTGTCTTGAAAACAGACAATTATCTTGTTGCGAATGGCCATATTAAACGAAGTGTAATTGCGTATATGATCCGCTGTTATACCAACTATTATTGTAACTGTTCTGCCGCAATGCCTAGTATTTAATGCTAAACAATTGAAAATTCGTGATTTACTTCACAGCTATCAAACGGGACTGTCTTTCTCTAAGAGCTTCAAGACTTTCAACCTTCAGAGATTTCTAATTTCGGTCAGCAGGCTATTCATGAAAAAATACTAAAGGGCAGGCAAGGGGAAACAGATGTTAAAATCAAAAATATGCCTAACATTTTCTGGAGAAAAAAGTTCAGAGGAAACAGTTCACTTGAATAGTAGAACATTTTGGTGCGGAAAAAATTAAATCAAACGCCCCAAGTTACGCTGAATAGCTTGATTTCACATCCTGCAACAAAGAGGCCGAGTCTCTTAACCACTACACTGCGGTAACTATCAATGTATAACCAATGATCGAAGAAATTAAATGACTGAAAATCTTTGTCAGCTACAAAAACCTTAACACTTTATTTTACATCTCAGAGAACCTACAAAATGACTTACTGAAAGGTGTTTATTTGGGTGTTCAAGTCTAGCTTTCCTGTCAGGTACACAAGCATTGAAAGCTTTCAAGTCAAAATCAAGTTTCGACTTTTTTGGCTTAACCTCGTAACTTTCTGTTGGAAGTATTTCATACCCCGCTTCTGGTTGAGGACTATTTAACCTAGAATATAGAAAACAGATTTTTACAAATGTATCTAAAACCTATAGAAATATCAGGATTTCGGGAGGCGGGGGGCCAAAGAATCTCCTTGTGTGATTACATGGGTAATATGTACAAATCAGATATTTAGAGACCCAATCTTGCGTTTTTTATTTTTATTTAAATTTTTTCTGTTGTTGATACCAATAATCTCGCCAAAACAACTTAACACAATACACTAGCACAGTATTCCTCCCAAGGGCACGCCCCAGGAAGTAGAGTGACCATTACTTCGAAACAGCTAGGAGTTTTTGAGTTAAAAGCTGCAATGCACCAAATATTCAAAAGTAAACTCTAATCTGCAGAACCATGATCCAAGTTGCTAACCGCAGAAAGACCACGTGACCAGAAATTCAGATTTTAAAGGAAGTTCAAAAAACTGTCATTTGTTGGTGGATAATTCAATTTTAAATAAATAGAATGCACTGAAATAAAATGACAAACACTACCTAAATTTACTATTTCTATTTCCCTATAATACTTTTGTTTATGGATGCAATTCTTCTCTCCGGTCAGTGGTTAGCTTAAATACACAGATTAAATAACAACAAAATCCTCAAAGTATGACATTTTCAAACCTTTCATTCCAACTAACAACTAGTTATGATGGGAATTACATATTTATAAAAAGGAAAAATGTTAATACAGAACTAAAGACCTTAGCACGAGTTAGCAGTGTTGCCGCCCCTGGAAATTATCCCCAGGGAGAATACATTCCATGTTTATTTGTGTGAGAATATAAATTGTATTCTGGCATTCATAATTGAATGTCCTCTTGGTATGACTAAAACTAAGTACAAAGCAAACAACTTAACATGTCTTATTTAATAATTCCTGTGCCCAATCGCTAATAATACAAGCATTGGCTTATTAAGTGAACTGTAATGCTCACATTTCTAAGGGACCATTTATAAAGGGAAGGCCCCAATCCTACTGTGTTTTAGGCAAGTTTACAAAATAATTAAAAGGAAATTTAAACCAACAAGAAAACAAACCTGTTTGAGTCCAGAAACCAAGCAAGTCTCAAAATTTTTCCATGGAAACCAGTTCCAGAAATATACTTCTTTATACTGCCATAATCAGGAAGCTCAGTAATCAAGTGAGTGACATCACAGCTGAAAACAGAAATAAAATATCTAAATTCCCATGGGTAAGTCATTTAAAAAAAAAAAGAAACATTGTTGTTTTTGCAATTATTTCAATGAAAATACCCCGAAATTACGTTCCAATCAAAATACAAAAAAAGGAATTTTCAAGAGTCTAGAGGGCACTTTACCTCCTGTCCCCTCCAGCCAATCTGTGACTCGGGGATAATATAAGCTATCTCCTCACTGGTCAACGAGAAAACCCCTTGTAATCTTTAGTTTTCATCACTGATATTTTGATTTGAATACTCTTCTACTTCAAAGACCCAATTTCAAAGACCACACTGCTTTCCATGACGATAAATAACAGTTCAAATAGGGATAAATCCTTTTAATAGACAGTCCAGATCGTGGCTCACCCTGGTAGCACCTGTCAATTTAGATTCAAGTGCTTGATAGTGCTTATGTAAATCTTCATCACT
Organism: Artemia sp. Qi Xiang Cuo; assembly: GCF_049724085.1. Lineage (NCBI taxonomy): Eukaryota > Metazoa > Arthropoda > Branchiopoda > Anostraca > Artemiidae > Artemia > Artemia sp. Qi Xiang Cuo. Next base: position 28,965,551 of record NC_142798.1, on the reverse strand, counting down.
CAGTGACTTCAAAATTTGAAGATTGTAAGAAAGTCAAAACAGTTTTTGAAGCCATCTAGTTGAATGAACTGTGTCTCCATAGACGAGCTGGCCTGATCAAGCACAGGAAGGTAAAGTTCAATTTGGAAGAGCTCCCTGGTATTCTTAATTACCCAAAAATGATCAAGTTCCACTAGGATATTATTCCTTGTGCTAGTTCCTCAGCCGTTGATATAGCTGATTTTAATCCCAAATCTTCATGCTTTCTGAGTCGTGACACAAGTCCTTTCCAAGAACTACTGTTATATCCAGCTGAATCTCTGGGGCTTAGAGAGTTTTACTCACTTCATTAACCATAATTAAACCATCATACCAAATGTAGACCTCCAAAACGAAATCAAAACATTCAATTTGATTAGGAAGGAACTTGGCCTCACTTTTCTTGACAGGGTTATTGGTGATGTCGACAAGTTCTCATAGAGCATTTAGCAGTTCAGTACAATGATATTACACTTTGAACCTCACATTCCCAATAGATATTTCTGACAAAAGTTTTAATGTGCTGCCTTTGACATGTTTCATTAGGCACACCCATCCATTTGTTGATTCTTGAAAAAATCATGTAGAGCCGTTGCGTTATTCCAAAATAGTTGCATTCAAGGAATACACTTGGTCATATCACCAAGAATAAAATTAAAATTATGGCAGCTACGTGGTGTAAAAAGAGTTCTTTGATTGATGTCAAGTATCCTTTCCTGAATATCTTATTCCTTTCCCTTCTTGTTGGCCCCATTATTATGTCCTTGGGCTCTAAAGTTTTCAAGAGGAACTTGTAAATGATCAAAAACTGATAGAAGGACGTTGGACACCCCTTTACCAGGTGAATTTGCCACTTGGATGAACTGTAGAAACCATTCTCCTATTTTAATCTTGGGTTTCAAAACATAACGAACCACCAGAGACATTTGCTCTTAGTGACTGATGTCAGGCGTGTAGTCCAGTATGATGGAATAGTACTTGGCATCCATTATCTTCCTGAGGATAGTTTTTTATACCTACCTATCAATCAGTTTGATCAACTCATTTTAAAGCCGATGGCCGAATAGTGTACATGGGTTTTACTGTCTTTAATTTGTTGCAGATGCTCTTTCACAATGGGATCAAATTCATTTATCATTTTTATTAGGCCTATACTTAGGAAATTACAATTGTCAGACTATCAAATCTTTTCATCCTGTCCTTGGAAAGCTAAGTTTTGTTTTGTCAAGCATTGGGTAACTAAGATGATCATTAGTATATTTTACTTTAGTATACTCTTTAGTATATTTAGTATATATATACTCTTTAGTATATTTTACTTTATACCTTTAGTATATTTTACTCAATCTTTCTGAGAAAAAGGTTGAGATGGCTGGGGCAAGTTCTCCAGATGAAGGATGATAGATCGCCAAAGATTGTCCTATTCGGCCAATCGCCTAGGACTAAAAAGAAAACAGCTCGTCTGTGATTGGGGTGGAAGGATGTCATAAAGAAAGATTTAAGGGAAATGGGATATTCCTGGGAAGGTGTAAAGAGGGAGACTTTGAACAGATTGGGATGGAGGAGGAGCGGCCAAATCTGTGTTGGCCTCGGGCGGCTTGGTGCTGCGGTGAGTTGTTAGTAGAAGAAGTTTTTTCTAGTTCTATCTCTTCCCGAAATTCTTTATCTACTGTGAATTTTCTATGCAGTCTGGATTCAAGTTCTACCCATTTTATAGTGAATTTAATTTGACTGGTGGAAGACTCACGGGACTGCAAACAACAATGCATGTTTTAACAATTTTTGACTCCAGATGTGTATATTTTACTGTAATTGCTAACAGTTAAATTGAATAGTTAGCAGCAAAAGCAGCATGTTTTATTCATTTTTTTTTTAAATCAGCCATTTCTTTCCTGCTTTTATTTGGAAGTATGCAGCCATATAAATGATAAGAAAAATACTGATTTTCATCGTCTTTAGGAAAATCAAATCAAGATATTTTAATGAGAACTTTTTCTATGATTAAGGAGTGCTTCCTAACATCAATTCCTCTCCAAGAAGCTGGACCACAATCAAAATCCTTTGCAATATCCTTTATGTCATAACTATCGCAATTAACTGATAATTCTCTTTCTGCATCCTCAAACTCATTCTGAACCTTTTCAGTACAGCTTGATTCTACAGACAGCCTACTTGATTCTACAGAAAGTCTACTTGATTCTACATTTTGTCTATCACTTTCAGCATTGGGATGTTTTTCAGGATCAATTGAACAAAATAATTATGATGAAAAGTGCTAGTGACTTGCATTTTTTTTTTTTAACATGAAGGTGCGTCACCATTTTTATCAGATTTCAGCTGTACAATTAATTTTGTCAGCACTTCTGCTTGGATTTTCTTAAACTTTTCAATACTTTTCCTTTTTCTGGCCTTTTTATCTCCTGAGGCACATTTTAATGTTTGTCAAAATCATAGCTGACCATGTTTATATTCCGCTTAGCCATGCCTGCAATTATCTATCTTATTACTTTATAATGTTATAGGCTATTTTAACAATTTAAATGTTTCTACAGGATGGACTAGAGCCATACGGTATTCTTTACTCCTTCAAAAATTTTCATAAAAACAGTTGCTTAATGGCAAATAATTAACACAGCAAAAATCAACGATACTTTGTATCTTTCTTTGCAAATAATGTTAAATTTATACTATTGTTAAGCAAGACTGCAGTTTTCAATTTCTTTACATTCACCCTGACTAAAGCAGCTTAGCTTTGCTGGGTTTACACCCAGCAGATTTTTAGATTTAACCTCATTTTCCAAAATTTCCGTTACAATGCACCTTTAGATGCAGAAAACCAGTAAAAAGGTGGTGACAAAAAAAAACACAAAAAAGACAAAAGGTACACACCCGTGTATTTCTATGACACCCTTGTTTCTAGGCACGATTTCAAGCGCATGTTACATCACGCGACACACCCCTCTGCTTTAAAAGGTCAGATAAGTGGAGCTACCAACCTTGGGCACCCATAAGCTGAATTCCAGGGGGGGGGGCAAACCTCATCTAATTGGCACTTTTAATGCTATATAATAGAAATCTCAGAACAAAAATATAAAAATAAGGCAGCATCATTCAGCCAGGGGGGGCGGGAAGCTCTTAGCGTATATATTATTAAAAAGGTGAGAGGGGCTTAAAGATACTTAAATTGTGTAAATGTTCACGTATTGAAGCACTTAAAACTCAACAAATGAAAAAACATGAAAGGGTCTGTAAAGGATACAAAACGCTATAAAATCATGAAATCCCAGAAAAAGCAGTTAAAACTCAACAAAAGAAAAAAAAAACGGGAAAAGGCTCATAAAGGATAAAATACAAACAAAAACATACGTGAATTAAAGAAAGGCGGGGGTCCTAGCAGACAATTCCACAGGGGCGAGCTGATATTAGTGCTCTAATTAAACCATATTAAGAGGTATTATTGAAAGACTTTTAACAAAAATATCTATTTCTTTGAGTGAAATTTATGAATATTTCACAATATCCTGACATTATACGGCAGCCCCCCGCCCCCTATCAATCATTTGAGAGGGCGCACTGTTATTAGTGGTACATTTAAAACCATATTAAGAGGTATCTTTGAAGGACATAAAGAATTGCATCGTTTCTTTGAGCCAAGACTATGAATATTTCACCCCATCGTGACAAAACACCCACCACCCTCCCCAAGCAATCATTTCCAGAGGGCAGGGTTAATATTAGGTGCAAAATTTTTAGGCTCTATTGATGTATTTTCAGAGAGCCCGTAACGAAACCGCATCGTTTCTTTGAGTACTTGTTAGATTTTCACCCTCCTCCATGGAAAAAAATTCTTTAACACACCAACCTTAACTTTTAAGCTGTAGAAAATGATACTCCAAGTAATTCGACCCACAATGACACTACTTAACTGTCCCCCCCCCCATCCCAGCAATCACGTCGTCATTCCTAAGTACGTATCTGTTATTTTCGAATAACAATAAGGCATTTAAATCCTGTGATTCAAGTTTTTGCAACCCAAGCCTATTATGATGCCCCACAAAACACTCCACGCCACCATGGCATCCTCCCTCCATCCATCACCATGTGGCACAAACCCCCGTCCCCCGGGGGAACTGATATTAGTAGTATATTTAAACCATATTAAATGGCATTATTTAAAGACTAGCAGAAAATATCCATTTCTTTGAGTTAAACTTATGAATATTTCAAAATATTCTGAAATTATACGGCTGCCCCCGCCCCTGTTGTCCATACCTCGCAGTGAGATCCCGATTGATCCGAAGGGTTCTCCAAGCAGTGGCTGGCGCGCTGCAGGGGAGCTCGGTCAGTGTCTACTTGATCCGGGGACGGAATCCAGACTTCAGCTAGGCGATAAAAGAGGTTAAAAAATGGTCTTGCTCGAGATAATTTAAAAAGTAACAATAATAGGGAATTAACATGGGATTTCAAACGCATCCCTAGGAAATTAACATAGGAATTCAAAAGCACGCCTCCCTTTTCACATAGGATTTTAAAGACATGCCCTCTGCCGTCATTTTTGGCATATTGTCTTTTCTGGAAGATTCCCAGGATTTCCGTGATCAGGTCTAACCTGGATGACGCCGTCATATTGCACAAACTAGACTCAAGGAGCCCATGGGGAATCCCCACACACGGGTACAGACGTGGGTGCAGCATAAATAACGATGCTCATCTTAAGCAATGCCACCTAATGGGAGAGGTTGGAAGATAAGTGGATCATCTTGCGAGAAGAGTAGATACCCAAACCGTTAAAATGTATACTTATGGCCCAGAGCAGAGTGGCACTGCGACACTGTTTTCATACTGGCATCACCCCCTCATCGCTCCACTCCCCTCAATCATCCGTGTGGTACTACTCCCCCACCCTTAGGACATTTTTGTATTTTGTGTGTGTGTGTTTTTGTGTTCGTGTGTGTGTTTGTTTGTGTGTGTGTGTGTGTGTGTGTGTTTGTGTGTTTTTGTGTGTGTTTGTGTGTGCGTGTTTGTGTGTGTGTGTTTCTGTGTGGGTGTTTTTGTGTTTGTGTGTGTGTTTGTTTTTGTTTTTGTGTGTTCTTGTGTGTGTTTGTGTTTGTTCTTGTGTTTGTGTGTGTTTGTGTGTGTGTGTGTGGACATAGGGCAGAAATATTCATTCGAATTATCTCCACTGTCTTGCAAAAAGATTTCCCTATTGTTCCTTGTGCTTTTGTTGTTACCTTAAATTACCTTAAATTACAGCTAGGAGCAATCTAAGGATTTCTCCTTGTAGAGCTCCAGAATGATGATTAATTGTATGCAAGAATTAATGGTGACCAGGTGCTGCTCCATCTTCGATAGCATTCCAATTGAATTTCCACTCTTTGGAGGACCACTCAGCATCTAGCCTTTATTCGAAAACATCAGCAGATTCAGTAGTAACGGTTTTATTAGGTAATCTGTTGCAATTGTTGACAATACGTGTTGATAAAATTTGAGTATAGACTCTAGATGTTATAGACTGCGTGACAAGTTCCAGGTGATGACGTCTAGTTCTTAAATTGGTGCTAACAGCAGGGAATAATGCTGGGAGAATATTAGCCCTCAATAACTTAAAGGCTAAAATAGTATCCCCTCTATTTCTCCTGTATACAAGTGTAGGGAGATTCGACTTTGATAATCTTACAGGATAGGAAAGGTCTTGCATGCCAGATATCACTTTGGTGACACGTCTCTGGACATCTTCAAGGACTTTTTTAACTTTTTTAAAATATGGAGAGGCAAGTGACATTCCAACTTCAAGCTTAGGATGCACAAGTCCCTTATAAAGAAGACTGATGACTTTAGAGGAACCAGTGGAGATGGTACGCTTAATCAAACCCAAGGTTGAACTAGCCCCAGCAGCAGATCTCTTAGCATGTGTGCTGAATTTTAATTCGTTGTCAATAGTGACACCAAGATCTTGCTCATTATTAACAGAGGAGAGTGGGTGGCCTAAGAAAAAATAAGAGCGGCACGGATTCTGTTTGCCAAAGTGAATGATGTGTCACTTGGCAACATTGAATTCAAGAAGCCAGGCCTCAGCCCAGTGACCCAGCAGATGAAGATTATTTTGTAGCACAGCATGATTTTCACAGGACAAAGCTGGTCCAAGAAGCTTCAGGTCATCTGCATAAAGAGTTGAATTACTACTGATAATGGAAGGAGCATCATTGATGAAAATATTAAATAACGTAGGACCCAAGACACTTCCCTGAGGAACTCCACTCAGAATACACGTTGAGGAAGAAAGAATACGATCTCCTGAGTCATCAAACAACTGAACACATTGGTTTCACGAGTAAAGAAAATCCAAAGCAGGGATTTCTCTTCAAGCTTAACTGCGCGCAATTTAATTGCAATTCGATTGTGACACACTTTGTCAAAAGCTTTAGAAAAGTCAAGCAGAATCATGTCAGCAGGAACCCCAACATCAAGCAACTTGACGATGTGATCATATGATTCAAGGAGATTGGTGTCAACAGACCTTCCAGAACGAAAACCATGTTGTGAACTGTGTAAAACATTATTTGCTTCAAGGTATTTAACAACTGCAGAATTGATTATTCTTTCAAGAACCTTAACAACTGCTGATGTCATGCTGATGGGTCGATAATTTTCAGCAAGGTCCTTTCTACCATTTTTAAAAATAAGAATAATGTGTGCAGTTTTCCAATCCTGAGGTAGTCTAGAAAGATTTAATGATAATTTGAACAGCAGGGAAAGAGGTTGACACAAGACTGTACGACATTCCTGTAGAATACGTGGGTGAATGCCGTCTCGGCCAACAGATTTATTCAGTTTGAGGGATGTCAGTTCCTTTAGAACCAAAGTATCTGTAATCAGAATTGGTTCCATATTATGTGATACATCATATAAGGGAGCTGTTGAATATACGATACTGGGGTTGAACAAAAAAAACAGAAGAGAAATACTGACTGAAAATTTCAACTTTCAGTTCAGGATCAGCAACTGATTTACTATCATGCAGGATATCTGGGATTGTGTGTCTGCTGCTACATTTTTGAGTGGCATAACGCCAGAAAGATTTAGGGTTAACCTTAACTTCTTCTGCCAGTTTTTCCTCAAACCTTCACTTCAATGCCTTTATTTGGTTTGTTGTTTGATTACGAAAGGATTTGAAGACCAGATATTTTTTTGTGATCTAATTTTTTCTATAACGGTTCCATGCTCTGTGTTTTCTATTGATTAGCTTAATAATTTAAGTAGTAAAAAAAGTAAATTCTGCCTGTTTTACCCGAAAAATTCTGGTGCATGACTTTTCAACATAAAGAATTTCTGTTTTTACATTTGATCAACTCTCCTCGATATCATCAGTAATAAGCTTTTTCCAGTTGACATTGGCAAGTTTTTTAGAGACTATTTTGTAGTTAACATACTTTTGTTGCTTAGAGGAAGGCTGAATGGTAGGTCGACATAACTCTGAAATAATTAAAACATGGTCACTGTTACCAACAGGTGTGGTTACAACATTCTTAATAAGGTCAGGGTTACTGAGTATAACCAGATCAAGAATATTGGAGACTTGACCTTCCCTGAAACGAGTTGGTTGTGAAATTGTTTGACAGAGGGAATTATCAGAGAGGGCAGACAAAAAAGGGAGAATGTCTATTACAAAAACCAGATCCATCAATCCATTGAATTTCAGGAAAATTAAAGTCCCCCATAAGGACAAGATCATAGCTGGCAAAATTGGTCATCACATGAGACAACATGGCAGCCAAATTTGATTCAGAGTCCATAACAAATGGAGCACTGGGGCTTCTATAAACAACACCCACTGTAATTGAAGTTCTTTGATTGTGTATTTAATCCACACATACTCAATTCCATCAGTATTCAGAGAATTGAATGAGAGTAACATTTGGTCCATCTCTTATACAAAGGCACACTCCTCAGTGGCAGAGTGGGGAATTCAGATTAGAAAATAGTTGGTAATCATCAATTTTGATTTCATCAGGAGGTAAGACTGACAAGGTATTTTTTGGTGAAACTTCCATAGTTGCAGCAACATCCAATCCTTTAGATTTCACACGAAAAGAGAGTTCAGAAAGCTTATTAGGGAGGTTATCAACATTGGAGCTAAGGAATCTGAGAGGTAGGAATCAGCAAGGATGCAAGAACTAAAGGACTGGTAAGGTTATTGGATACAGAACTATGAAACGACAAGGAAGAAACGTCAGTTAAACAAGTTGTTGTTGAAGAAACAGGAGAAGCGTCAGCATCAGAAAGGAAACTATTATTATTGTGTTCACTACTAGACCATTGAGAGACAGAATTAGGTGATGCAAGTCCATAAACATTTAAACAATTATAAGAGGTAGAAGGAGGTGCGGACATTAGTAGGATCTTGGAGCGGTCTGGGAGATCGCTCCAACTGGCAAGTTTTTTTTAATGATGGCACCATTATGGATTATCAAGTCTGCTTCTCCCTTAGCTTTTCTGCATTTCAGCTCCTCAACTAGAGCTTTGTGCTTTATGCAATTTCCCTTAGGTCTATCTCCATAAAAACTAATTGATCCCTTTGTTTCAAAGGATTTCCATATAATTTGCTTTCAAAATTCAGTTGATGGTACAGAGAAGAGAAGAGGATGGGGGCGGCTACCAGATATTTGATGGCTATTAGAAAGTCTTTTTACTTGGGCTGGGGGGACACCAATGTCAACTCCATAGTTGCATAAGAGATAATTGTACAGGAAATCTGCATCATCAGCCTGGGGGGGAGGGTTTATACCAAAAGCAACAATATTAAGACATCTTTCAAAACGCTGGCACTCTGAACTTGCTATCCAACAAACATCAGATTCAGATAATTGGGCTGATAGAAGTTGAGACAACTTAGAGGACACTGTAGATACCACTAGGTCCTGAGCTGTTGAGGTAGAGCAAACTGATTGTAATGAATTTTCAATACGTGATACCCTATTTGCAATATCACTAACTTGGGCAGAAATGTCACTTTTTATGTCTGTTCTTAGTTGGGAAAGTGTCTGTGTAACTCACTAGTGGTGGCAAATTCCTACTTAAGATCTTCCCTGAAAGATTTCAAGGAATTGTCCATAACTGATGCTAACTTATTTATCATAGCTTGCTCAATTGAGGGGGTTGAGGGGGAGGGTTAATTTTGCAGGCTGGACATGACCAGGAATATATAAGGGATTGCATCATCTTAGTTAGCAGTTTATATTCTCCAGTGGACAGGTCCAGACATTTACCACAGATCCACTTCTCACAAATATCACACTCAATAGCAGAGGACCCTCTATCCAGTTCAGTAGAACAGGCAGCACATTTGTCGTGGCCTTTAATTGGGCTAATATGTTTTCTTTTAGCTTTGTTGGACATTATGTATCAACTTAATCAGGGAACAAACCAAACAGGTTCACACTATATACTGGGCCTATCAAAGCTAGGCTACCACCTGGAAGAAGATCTCTTCTAAAATCAACTATAACCAACAACAAAAAAAGAAAAATTCTTCTTATATTTACTCAAATTGGTTTATTTACTCAATTTGGTAGGCTATTAAGTATAGGCTAATTGTTGATAATTTTTTGTTCCTAATTGTTTGTGTAAACAATGATGATTATGATTGCACTATGAATCATCTGTTGAAGAAAAGGGGCTGTTCACAGTGCTACATATCCAATTAGAATAACTTCAGGAAGTCTAGTTTAATAGATGGCAGGACACTATGGCAAATGAAGTACCCTATATCTGGGCAATGGATAAATATTTTAGTTCTCGAGTCAATTTATTATGATAGATAAGATTTTTCTGAACACTTTGATATAACTTTATATATAAATAGAACACCTGGTCACACCAAAAAGCAGTTATTTTTTATTAATGAAAATTTTGCCTCTGGGCCAATACTTCATCACTTGTTATGGAAAGGCAGTGTGGTCTTTGTTGCTATTTTTATAAGTACTATAAAGGTAAATATGTAATAAAAAACTGATCTGTTTCTGTTGATGCTTGAATTATGCAGGTTTATCTTAGCTTTGTAAAGATTTTGGAAAAAAAATCAGCTGGGCACCAGCAAACTGGGGTCTGGAGGGGGTGGCAAACCAGGTCTGGGAAGGGCAGTTGCACCCCCCCCCCCCCTGCCCCATAGCAAATTACACCCCTGGTACCAAGCAATTTTAGGAATGCCCTAATTAAACCCTTTATATGAAAGAGGATAAGAGTGAGTGTGGTAATTATAGAGACATTAGCCTGATTTCTGTTGCTAGCAAATTACTTAGTATGATGATAGTTTTTAGACTGGGAGATACTGATGACAAAGTTTCAAGAGAAGAAGAGTGCAGTTTTAGGAAGGGTAGAGGATGTCTCAACCAAATTTTCACTCTTAGGCTAATAACTGAGAAGTGATTGAGTAATCAAACCCCTTTTGTTCTTAGTTTTATAGATTATGAGCATTAGTTTTATTCAGTCGATAGAAGAGTTTTGGCAAAGGTCTTACCCTTGTATAGTATAGCAGACAAATATATTAAAGCAATTAATGCTATGTGTGTGAATAACCACTGCTGTGGTTAAGGCAAGAAATGAGGTTAGTAGCTGGTTTTGTATTAAATCTGGAGTTAAGCAGTGTTGAGTTTTATCCCCATTTATATGGGTCATTTTAATGGATATTGTCTTCAGGAGCAGAGCAAAGGTAATAGGTGAACACAATCAAATAAGGTAGAAAAACTTCCCTGGACTTACAAAAAGACTAACTGGCTAGGGCTAGGAATATGAAAAGGGGCTGTTGGGTAATGGAAAAATCTATCAAGTGGACAGATTACCTTACCTTAAATTACCTTAAATCGCACTTGCTAGTGATATGGACAAGTCCAGTGTACGCCAGTTAGTGATGATAGGGGCGCGGGACATCAGCTTCATCCCATTGTGTGAGCCATAGTTTGGTTTCCCATTCCTTATCAAGATTGGCTTTGAAACTGTCAAAGGATGGTGAACTCACTGTCGTTTCACTCAGATCATTCCAGAGGCTTATGATGCAGTTGGAGAAGAAATGGTTCCTCTTCCTTGTATTAGCACGCTTCCGAAAAAGCTTTGCTGAATGACCCCTGGTTCTTGATGACTGGGCAGGCTAAAAGAGGTCCTTGTTATCGGACTTGAGCAGTTTGTATGTCATTATCATATCACCTCTTCACTGACAGTATGTCAGAGTTGGTAGCTTGAGGCTCTGCAGTCGGCATGCATACTCTTTGTCTCTGAGCCTCTTTACGCATTTAGTCGCCCGTCTTTGAACAGAATCGAGACCCATCTGGTCTGTTTTATTAATTGGCGTGGCGACACACATTCCAAATTCTAATCTCGGTCTCACCAGGCTCTTGTAAAGTTTTGTGATTATTGCAAGGGATCTACTTGTCATTGTACGTTTGATGAGACCGAAAGTTTGGTTCGCCTTTGCTAATGCAGCTCGGGTGTGGCAGTTGAAATTAAGGTCTTCGTCTACAACGACCCCCAGATCTCTTTCAGAGGTACTCTCAGAGAGTGGATGTCTCACACCAGCATTTGCTGACATCGAGTATTGCCATCGTGGGTTATTTCTTCCAAAATGGAGAACCTTGCACTTTTCTACATTAAACTCGAGCCTCCATATCTTGGCCCATTTGCCAAAGCTGTCAAGATCTGACTGTATTGAGGTCACACCTTGCTGAGTTCCGACAGGACCAATGAGCTTCGAGTCATCGGCGTATAGGCTAAGCTTGCTTGTAACGGTTCTTGGAGCATCATTAATATATGCATTGAAGAGTGTAGGTCCCAAAACTGTTCCTTGAGGAACCCCGCTTAAGACCTCAGCTATTTCGGAGTAGTAGGCTCAGCCACCTTCACCAAAAACTCTGACCTGCTGCTTTCTTCTCTTTAGGAAAGACGTGATCCAGTCCACCACTCCCTCTATAATTCCAATTGCCTTCAGTTTCAAATGAAGCCTTTGATATCAGACTTTATCGAAGGCTTTAGCAAAGTCTAGCAAGACCATATCCACTGGGAGACCTTGATCGAGGAGCTCAGTTATGTAATTATACGAGTCAATCAGATTGGTTTCGACTGATCTGCCTGGTCGGAAACCATGTTGTTGTTTCGATAAAAGGTTATTTGTGATCAAATGTCTAAGAACGGCAGTGTTGACAATACCTTCTAGGATTTTCCCATCAGCAGACGTAATACTGATTGGCCAATAACTGCAAGCTTTGCTCTTGTCTCCTCCTTTATTTATTGGCGAGATATGGGCTACTTTCCAGTCCATTGGTATGACTTTAGTGTCAATAGATTTCTGGAAGAGTCTTGAGAGGGGCATTGCTAGTTGGGAATGAGCTTCCTTTAAGAGTCGTGGATGTATGCCATCTGGCCCAACAGAATTATTTGGATTAAGCTTTTTAAGCCGAGATTCGAGCTCAGCCTGATCCACTCTTATTGGTGACATTTGAGTGGTGATTTCGTGGCATGGTGGGGTTGGCAGGGGGGCTTTGTCTGTGGGTGTGAAGACTGATGTAAACTGGTGGTTCATGGCATCAGCAATTTCTTGGGGGTCGTTTGACTGGGCTCCATTACAAACCAGCTCCGAAACCGTGTGTATACCAGGCTTATGTGCTGAGGCATATTTCCAGAACTTCTTGGGATTGGTTTTTGAGGTTGCTGCGATGGCCTCCTCGTATTTCTCTATCAGTTCTCTGGACAGGGCTCGAACTTTGTTCCTTGCGGCTTTGAACTTTACCAGGTAGTCTGTTCTGTGGGGGTCCTGATTTATGAGCTTCGACAGTTTCTTCTTCTTGTTCCTTGCAGTTTTCATTTCTCTGGTCATAAAGGGAAGAGTTTTCGGTTTTCGTCTCCACGTGGTAGTTGTATTTCTACTGACGGTGTCTAACAACATATTTTTCATTTTCTCCCACGTGTCCTCTACCTCCATCGTTTCGACAAATGACCAATCGCACTGACAGAGTTCACGCCTGATTTGATTGTAGTTTGTATACACATGTCTGGTTAGATTCGATGTCTGTGGGTACAATCGAAATCGGCATTTTATAGCTATGTGATCACTATTTCCAAATGGGGGTTGCGATTCTATATCAATGATTGACTCAGGATCATTTACCAAAACGAGATCAAGGAGTGAAGGATTCTGTCCCTCTCGATATCTGGTCGGGAATGTCACTGCCTGGAACAGCGAGTGTGCTTCTAAGCAGTCAAGAAAAGACCTCGTAACCGCGTTACTCGTGTGGCCGTACCCCTCAGTCCACTCAGTCATAGGTAAGTTAAAGTCACCAACTATGACTAGATTCTTACACTTTCAAGCAGCACCATCAATAGACCGGCATATAGCCGAGAGTGAGTTCTCCAGACTCGTCGAGGTGGGACTTCTGTAAAAACAACCAAGTATAATGGGACCCCCAGGTAGGTTAATAGATATCAAAATTTGTTCTACACTTGGCTCATATTCTGACTTAATATCAATAGTGCCTACCTGAATCGTTTCTCGTACATATATGGCTATTCCTCTGCCACCATCCGTCAATAAGTTTGTCATCAGTCTGTATCCGGAAATCTGTATCTGGGATTCTATCAGGGGTAGGGAGGTTCGCTTTGGTTTAATCTCACAGAACACATAAATATCAGCCTCATTTGCGGAGAGGACACATCTGACCTCCTGCAATTTCGAGGTTAGGCAATCAACATTGCTAAACACCACACTAAATCCAGTAATTTTCTTGCAATGACTGTTGCCTGCATCTGTACTAAGTCCATAAGAAGACATAGAAGTCTCTGGGTTTGCATCACTATAATTATCACTTGTATACACTGTACTTCGAAAATCACTACCATCTAACTGACTATTTACATAAGTTACTTCACTTGGTATATCTTCTAGAGTTCCATTGCAGCCGGCGGGACTGCACGAGTCGGCACGTTTTTTGGAACTATAGGGTTGCCTTGGATAACCAAATTGGTTTTGCCTTGTGCTCGTCAAGCCCGCAACTCCTCGTATAACTTTGCTCTTTTCTCGCGGTCAGTCTTTGAGACATCATTACGGAACTGGATCGTATCTGACCCTTTTCTTTCATAAGACTTTTGAAGGATTTGTTTCTTAGTCTTAAAATCAGGGACCGAGAACATTATAGGAACAGGCTTGTTTCCGGTGTTGGTGGTTGCAGCTTGTCCTTGGGTTTGCAGATTACTCAGACAACGGACATTTGAGAGGCTCACGTTTGGCAGCCCATAATCACTCGCAAGGTATCTCTTGATGTACAGTTCATCACTTGTCTGAGGGGGGACACCGAAGACGACAATATTAAGCTAAGTGTGGTTCAACTTACCTTGATAGTATTATCAGTTAAGATAGTGGGAGCAGTGAAGATGGTAAAAGTGGAATAGCCAAGACCCAGGTTTTTTTTACAGATTTCACAGAAGAATAGGCAGATAGATTTTGAATCTACAGTGATGACAGCAGTCAAATATGGTTCTGAAGCACAGACACTCAAAAATGGGGGAATATTTGCTAGATGTTTTCTAGAGAAATTGCCTACAGTACCCAACTGACTGGCTATATTTCAAACAGTGGGTTGTGCAAAAAGTGGGGTTCAATCCTGATTTCTAGGGCTATAATGAGAGAAAGGTTGAGATAGCTAGGGCACATTCTTAGGATGAAGGATGACAGATTGCTAATAAACATCCTTTTTGATATACTTGTTAGGTCTAAATAGAAAGAAGGTCTTCCTTGGTTGGGGTGAAAGGATGTTGTAATGAAATATTTAAGGGAAATGTGAACTTCCTGGAAGGGTGTAAAGAGCCTTTAAATAGACTGGGATGGAAGAGGAGCTTGTGTAGCTGTGTTAGCTTCAGGGGGCTTGGTGCTGTGGTGAGTTGTTAATAGTATTTAAAAAGGGTTTTTAAACATGGATAACAGTGGAAGGAAATATGATAGTCTGAATAATAAAAACAGGTTTCATATCAATAAGTAAGAATTTTGTTTTTTCTTTTAGTTTTGAAGAGCCTATTTACTAGAGCCAATATCTGAGACCACAAGGGGGAGTGGGTTGTTTGATCTTGTATTGTCAGAAAAACAGCCATGATATTTGGAAAGAGCCCAAAATAAGGAATCTAATAGTAGGCTAGGCCTATTAGTTTTATTTTAATAGAATGATTCATTCTGGGAAGCCTCTAATGACTAAGGTATTTGTCTTCTTTGAGGCTTACTAAAAAAAACATTATAGAATTCTGAAAAACACTTGGTAAAATTCAAATTTAGCTACTTTTCAATACCTTGGAAAGGGGTTAGGCTAGGAAAATGAAACTTTTAGGGTTGGGTCTAAAGACTAAAGTATGTCTTTTAGGGTGTTTTGAAGTGCCTACAGCCAGTCCTTCTCCCTTTAGAGGGCAGTGACCTTTGATGACCTTTAAAAATCTTTGTAAAGTGAAACTTTGCAAAACAGATTTTCTGGTTAAATGATGTAAAAAAACTGTTTTTGGCTTTACAACTTTGCTTAATCCCAATTTACAAGATTTTGAAGATCTAGATTTGATAAATTTAGTAAAAAACCCATTGATATGGCTTTAAATTCTACTTAAATAACAAGAATTGCATTTTCAGAACTTAACAGGCCATGGATTCATTACTAAAAGTTTCATTTTCCTAACCTCACCCCTTTCCAAGATAGCAAAAGGTAGCTAGCCTAAACTAGATCTTTACCAAATACTCTAAGAAATCCTAAAATACTTACTTTACCCCTTCCCCCCTAGTATGCAGATTTAAAGCCCAAATTATATGTTTCCCATGCATTTTTCTATACATCATCCTTTTAGTCAAACAGATTTAAGAGCAAAGAAATAACATTAACAAAATCAAGAAACAGAAAAGTACAAGAGGAATATAGGCCTATACCTTGGGCTACAAATTTTTGCACACTAGGTGTTGGGGGTATAGTAAAATGCTTTTAGCAACAATATAGCTAAGGGTAAATTTATAGTTTTCAATATAATTTAGCTAGGATGAAAAGGCTAGCATAGACTTACACTAGGCCTAGCCTATTTATCAAATAGCTGGGTGGCAAAGATTATCTAAATGCATACTTGACTTCCTTTGAGAGTCTATAACCCTTATTTTCTGCAATTTTTAATATAATTCCATAGCGCTTGGACTGAATTCTGTAAGGAAGAATGTAAATTGTGTAGTCCGAAAAATGACTCATAATTCATACAATCCCTCTTTCAAATTTCAAAGGAAATTGAATTCAGCTTTTGGTTGCCAGGTTTCCGCTGAAGAAATGTGTGTCCGAGTATCCAGAATGTGTCATTTTATGCAAAAATGTGTCCTTGAAATCTCAAAAACCGTAGGTTGCACTGATGACCAGAGTTCACATTGCAAAACTCTTTCAAATCGGTCAATTAATATCAAATATAATGATAACGAGATAAAATTCATAAAATATAACTACGAATGAAAAAAGAGAACTCATAAAAGCATGTAAACAGTAGAAAAACTACTTCTGGGAACATAAGACTTACCTTTACTTTCTAAAGAGAATTCCTTTTGACAGGTATGATGGATATCTCTAGAAAATTGCCTACAGATTGTTCTGGGTACCCGGTTGACTGACCGTATTCCAAACAGTAAGCTGTAAACCCCGCTTTCTAGGGCTATAATGAAAACAAGGTTCAGATGGCTAGGGCACGTTCTTCAGATGAAAAATGACAGATTTCCGAAGATTGTCCTTTTCGGCCAACCATCTAGGGCTAACAGAAAGCAAATCATTTTCGTCTAGGGTGAGAGAATGTCATAATTTTTTTTAAAGGAAATGGGAACTTCATGGGAAGATGTAAAGAGGGAGGCTTTGAATAAATTGGAATGGAGGAGAAGCGTGCGTAGCAATGTTGGCCTCAGGTGGCTTGATGCTGCGGTGAGTTATTAGTAGTAGTTGTAGATGGGTATCAGTATCAATATTTTCACTTCCTTTACAGTATTTTTGCCAATCACAGTGCTTCTTGTGCATGTCAGAAAGCACAATGTAAGAATCCAGTGACTGTCAAGAATGTCAAATAAGTTACTTGACATGCATTAAACAACAAATTATTTGCATTAGAAGGCAAATTTGTAATTTGATATTACTCAGTAACGAAAAATTCTTTTTTTTAGCTGCTGATGAGTGTGGCAGACAACACTATAAGACTAAATAAGATCCTTGTACTTTCTTTCCCTTAACATCCTTAATTTTTCTTAAGACAGTCCAGAAAACTGACGGATTTGCTTCTGCAGTGGTTACGCAAATAACGTATTTTGTTTCATAAAAGACGGAGTTCGAAAGTCTGTCAAGATTGCTTCGTATTTTGCACTTTATTCAAATCCAGCTTCCCCACGCAGGTAAGAAAAACAACTGGTCAAAGAAACAGTCCTATCACATTCTCCCCAAACGACAATTTCAGGATCCAAAATCGACAGTGTTTTCCACTGTGTCCACTTTGTGGTCGACTCTACTTCTAATTTGACTTTTCAACCATGTATACTAAATAGTTCTCCCTCCGGTAATTTCAGTAGGATCAAATTCTGTTTTATGCTTTTCTAAGTCCGCCATATTGTTCGGTCCAAAATTCAATTCTTCCGTAGAGAGAACATTTTCTTTGGTGAACTTTATTGAAAATGGGCCCAACTTCTCCATCACAGAAGCTCTTATGAAACATCTAAGTACTGACTCTAAAATTAAGCGGGTGCTTCCAATAAGCACATGAGTCCGAGTGTCAGAAGACTAGAACTCAGTATTCATCCTTTTGAGTCTCTGTTGCATAAAAGTCAAGAAATACAGGTAAGCTTTTACTGGGGGGTCATGCACTTCCATCAAGATTTTACAGCTCTCCCCTTGGCCAGCATATCTCGAACTTCTGTACCTAACAGAGGATTGGTAAACATGAACAGAAGATTTCCACTTTTGCAGCACTCTTTTGACAGCTTGTTCCATTGAAAGCCAACGTGTATTAGCTTTTAGAAGACACTTATGGACCACAGAAAATTATTGGATTTACTGACAGTCTTTCTGTCCCTTGCTGCTTTCTGACACACATATTTTCAAGGCCCAAACAAAAAACTCAAGATTATCAGGCAGAGCTTTCAATGCATGAATTGCAGAAAGTTCCGTAGAATGGTTTGTACAGCCCAAAATAATAAGACCGGGTATATCATTTTTAAGCAGTATTCCAACATCATCAACAATACTAGTGTTCACTGGCACGTTGTTAAAAGCAATACCCATCATTTTATTTTTGTTATCCCTTTTTTTTTCTAGATAACTATCGATGACATATCGATGACGATGTTTTCATGACAGAAACCAGCCCTGGTAGAGCTTCTGTTTGAATGAACACAAAGGAATGAAAACCCATATGAAGATTCACTCCCGTAGGAACTCACGTTTGGAAACAGTTTTTTTCTGAGTTTAGTAGAGACCAAAGAGGTGTACAGTCTGGGATAACGAACTCTCAGGCAAGGCTGTCTGCACGTTTTGCTGATGAAGACATGCCATTTCTTACGGCAGACATTAGGGGACGAAGTCACAATTGATTTCTTTAGAATAAGAAAAGAAGAAATGAAAAAATTCCAACCAGACGACCCTGAAATTAAGGTGGCAATCAAGAAATAATGAAATTAGAAAACGAACCCTTAAGCTTAGAACTCCCCAAGATATTTATGAAAAAAATGAGAAGCTTAAGGAAGGTATGAAATAATAGTCTAGCCAGACTGGGTTGATCAGGCCCTTTGAAGGATATGGGGCATAGTTAGTTCAAGCATTCCCGGGACTAACGAGACATCGGAAATTGATGAACTCAATAAGACTACTGAGGGTGATCTTAGTTCTATCAGAGGGAACAGGCCTGGCAGGGATATACATGGCATCGAGTCTATACATGGCAAACTGGGCGAGGTCAAAGTGAAAAGAGTCGGTTCAAACCCGTGTGGAACTGAAGGCAGGACAGTTTTAGAGGGGAGTGAAACTGAATCCTGTGGAAGACAAGTTCTGGCGGTGGAACTTGTAAAGACCAGCATTCGGGAAGGAATGAATGGCACGGAGAATTGAGCTGGGTCTAAAACACCCACGGATCTGGACACCAAGAGGGTTTAAACCGCAAAGACAAGGATAATTTCGAGTGGTGGAACTTGTGAACCCCAGCACTCAGGAAGGAGTTACTGGCACAGATAATTGGGATGGGTCTGGAACACCAACAGACTTAGACACAAAGAGGGGTGAACCGCAAGGATACCGGACAATTTCCAAAAATTCAAATTTCGAGCAGAGGTCAAATTAACAACGAACCAGAAATCTTAAATTTGGGAAAGGGGAATCCTTTTTTGTAGAATAGTTAAAAGATCTCCATTTGATCCTTGTGGATGGTTTATTGTACGCTATAGATGATTCAGAAAAAAGAAAACAAATACATCATTTTAAAATTATTGTACCAAAGAAACTAATTAGTGGGATTACTAGCCTTATGCATACGAGCCTTTTTCTAGGAGCGCACATGGGGACTGTTAAAACTTTGAATAAGTTAAAACAATGTTGTGTTTTTGAAAATATGTACTATCAAGTTGAAGAGGTAGTAAAGAACTGTGATCTATGTTTGAGGTGGAATAAAGTTAGCACTAGTCTATACCCTAGTCTTAGAGAAAATATTTCCTCCTGTCATCCATTTTATATTTGGTCAATGGATACCACGGGAAAATTGCAACTTTGCACAAATGGGGATCAGTATATAATTATCGCAGTAAAGAATTTCTTTAAATATACTGTCATGGCACCAGCAAAAGATCTCAGGTCAAAACTAGCTATGGAATTTATAATAAAGTAAATTATATCATATTTTGGAAATATGGATTTCCTATTATCAGATAATTCTTTTTGTTTCACATGTAAATCTTTCATTGAAATGGCCAATGCATTGGGATTCAAAATCATACATTCATCCCCTAGAAACCCCCAATCAAACGGGTTGGCCGAAAGTCGAGTAAAATGCGTGAAACGAATACTTACCCATTATAATGACGAAACACATGGAACTGGCTGAGGTGAGTTTTTACAATTCATTCAATTAGCTTTAACCACTAGTATAGATGCTAGCAGTAGATATACTCCCTTCTTCCTACTCCTTGGGTTTAAAGCTAAATCAGTATTCAATTGTATTTTTTCCAATCCGAGGGACGGGTTTTGTTCAGAAGATGAATGGGTCTCTAATCTTGTCCAAGAAGTATTTTTCAGCCAACAAATATGTATTAATGAATTGAAAATGGCCCGAAAGAACCAAGCAACACCATACAACCAGAAAATAAAGGAAATCAAAATTTCTCCAAATAATTTGATATATGTCATTCAAGAAAGTTCGTCTAAAAATTATTCCTATCGTGAACCTTACCTAGCATTAACAGAATTATACAAGAACATCTTTTTGTTACACGAGTTAAAGACTTGTAAAAGACGCCTGGTAAATATTAGACAACATAAAAAAATAAAGAACCACGAAACATTTTTAGCTATGAATCCTGAAATCGCGAAACAGAGGTCAAAAGTAGGAGACAACCTTTCGAACTCTGTAACAGACGGAGTAGGAGGGGGACAAACAAATGAGATAATAAGAGAGGGAGCAACCCCTCATAACATTTGGCATTATAATTTTAGAGGAAAATTATTAAACCTAAGAGATGAAAATAATTTAGAGAATTTTAATCACGTCCCATTAAGAGCTTTGGGAGAATTGAGAGATTCTAGTAACCGAGACCCACCTACATATTTGGGTATACAAGAAGCCCAAGTTGAAACTCTTAATGAAAATAATAGTGATAATATAAATGAAAATTCGGAAGAAAATGGGCCTGTACAAACCAGTGTTAATAATTACGAACAAGGTAAAAGAAGTACTCATGGAAGAAAAGCTTAAGCGAAAATATTAAATTATAGAGACTCTAGTTTAAAAGATTTTCTCGGCGGCAGAATTAATAAATATAAATGATATTATACCTTATTCTACGGGTAATCATAGAAACGGCTGCTCTAGACTGGTATCGCCAGGGACTATACAAAAACCCGTAAAATCTGCTACAAGCACTGTATAAGACCGAGTCTCTTTTCATGTTCAATGAGTATGAAAGTGCTCGAGCTGTAAAACTGAAATTTCGCCAAGAAATAAAACCATAAAACGAAAATTATCGGGGCGATCTTCACACGACGAAATGTTCGAGATCCCAAGATTATCGCTTTTGTCTAAGATAACCGTATGGTGGGTGTGGAGTATAATTTTCCCGTCTTTTGTTAAAAAATTTTAACACTTGTAAGGTTTTCCCTACTTATTAGGGCTAAAAATTTAGCAGTGTGTTATAACTGAGGCGTTGGTAAGAATCGGTACTCAGAATCCAGTGACAACTGATATTTATTATAAAAGGAAAAATATTCTAATTCTAATTATTTTGAATACTTCTAAACCTCTTTTAGGTCTGTTGTTTAATATTGTGTGGGTCTGCTGTTCAGTCCACGAATATATACCGAAAAAAAGGATTAGGTTAATTCTAGGCTATCGAATACTTCTAATTGAGAGAGCTGCACTTGAATTATTAAAAAAGACTCGTGTACCCGTGTAATTAAAATTCTATGCATCAAATTATTGTTTTTCGGAAACTAGGAATAACCTTTTTATTGGATCTCAAATTAGTTGTATAAACTAAACCAAGTTCTTAGGTTTATATCCAGAAAAGGAAGTTAATGTTCTTTGGAACTTTGATAAACTTCATGTTTTCAAGAGAAAATTGGATCTTGGGACGGAAGAGATTGAAATTCTTAATCTAGCAATTTAATTCCCTCTTTCTTCCCTAGCCAATCTGTAAGAAATTAGGGCTGCCTCTATATAAAATTAAAACGGGTTGAAAAAGTGGCTAAAAAGAGAAACAGAGTCCCTCTTTCGTATAGCGTCAGAGAATTTGCCAGGGGAGGAATATTGTATTGTCCTCTAGTTCCAATCTTCTTATATATATATATATGAGATTTTAATAAATGCTAGGTAAGTTCCAAAGGTCTCTAAGCTGGAAGGAGGAGGCAAAAAGCTGTTTAATTCATTCTTTCAGGTTAAGGGGTTTATCTTGTACCTAAACCTTAGGTTATTGCCAAGTTCCAGTTTATAATACGAAACAAATTTTATTTCTATTTTAATCCTTAAGAATGCTGTATTTCGTATAGAGTGCCAAAGTCTTTCTAACCGAACCATAACCCCAAATATCCCAAATATAATAAAATGTCGTGCTTTGACTCCAGCAGTATGTTATGTCTCCTATATAAGCATTAATTTTATTACTTAGCCTGGTCTATCCAGGTGACAGAAATCTTTCAGAAGTTTACTTCTCATCTCAATTTTATTCTCAAAGAGAAATTTAGAATTCAATTGATAACTTCATTCAATACGGAAACGGGATTTTCTCGGTATAGTCTAAAGTGACTAAAAGGTTTAATATTATTACTTTAACTTCACATTTAAAGAAATTGAACCAATGCAGATACTTGTCATAATTAGTTAAGAAGGTTACTTACCAAGAGTTCCTTTCTAGCCCCCTCTCCTCACAAGATAACCTCTATTTTCTCTCCCCCTTATGTTTTATTCATTTGCTACTTGATTCGTTTAGTGACCTTCCCTGCTCTTTCAGCCAATACACAACTTTTTGTTAAAAAGTTGTTTTTCCAGTATTTCAAGGCCTTGACTTCTCTTTGTTTTATACCCAAAACTGGTCTAAGTTAGGTCTTCAAATATTTATCATGGGTTCAAAAGTCGTACGATTCTTGAACAAAGAAGTTTCACTACAAGATTTATGACTAGTTACGTAAAGTGAAGTTTTTGTCAAATTCAAGCTAAGTTGAAATTGTCGCTTTATTTCTGATTTATTGAAGCAAAAGGGAATTCCAAGTTTTACTAAAATTGAGTTACCAAATTATACAAAATTAAGGCCTCCTTACACACTTGACACTACACAACACTTAAAAACAAATTAACCACTAAATAATAAAGTTAAAATAAATCAGGGTAGAATAAAAGGGGAAACCCCTGGACATTGAAAAATTTAAATACTTAGTTATCGTCACACCATATGATGTGTAAAAATACAATCTTCGCTGGCATCCGAGATTCCTTCTTCCAATTGGGCGATACCCAAGAAATGGAATCAAAACCATGTCAATGCACCTAAGGTCAGGGGGGTCAACGTTCATAGGGAGTAACAGAACCCCACATAGTCAGCAAATTAACCTTTTCAGGGCTAATCGTATCTCATGCGTGTGCAAAATTATATCTCCCTCTAGGGATGAGAAAAAAAATACATTTATAACTAGCCATGCTCAAAGTTCAATTTTAGACCTTGTTCTCAAGAGAGATACCCCTTTAAGGGGAGCAAAATGCATAACCAGATAGCCTTCAAGAGTATTGGTCAACTTTTTCCAATTAACGATAAACACCAGGTAATATGGCATGTTAATTTGGATAGCCTCCGATCTGATTTAGGCGAGCGAAACTTGATCATTTCGAGTGTCGGAAATATAAATTTCGTGGAACAGATAATCGAAAAAGACTTAGAAAAGAGAAAAAGGAGTTTCATTGAACTTAGAGTAATTTATAATTTAAAGGAATATGTAATAGATAAGTGCAAAATATTACACGAAGAATTAAATGAGAGTGATGGAACTCTAAAAATATTAGAATCATTAATGACTGACAACATAAAACGGAACAAAAGAAGCCTCTTAGTGCTTCTAGGCCAAACCATAGGATAGGTAACAGGGTTAGCAACAGAAGAAGAAGTAGAAACAATCCTGCAAGAGGTCGATTATTTGACGGCAAAGACAAAATTAATACACATGCCTGACTGATCTATATCATTAGTGTGTGACCTTGACAGAGAACTAAAAATAGAAAGAAACAAAACATTAGAGATATTTGGAAGAACATCAAAACGTATTACTGAGTATATATCAAAACAGAATAATGAGATAAATTTTTCTACGACTACAAGTAAACAAGGAAGTTACAAGAAACTCAATTCAGATAAAAAAAAAAAATTAGTAAAGAAAATTGAAAGAGTAATTCTTTCTACTCTTCAGGCAGAAAGTAGAAGTTTCTAATTTCTTGTTACAAATCCTGCTGACATGCTTAAAACAATTTTCAAAATTGAAAGTGAATTACCAATAGGCTACAGAATTTTTGTTAATTATATACGTTACGTTCTATTGGATCTTTATAAAGCTACTCCTTGTAATGTGGCTACCCAGCAACTGAAACTACTAGTAATTTGTGATTTCTCCTTATCAAACAAACAAGACGTGTTCAGAATGTACGAAATGTTCAGCATACAATTTCCAGTATCAAATACTTCGTATTTTTTCAAATTGAAAACGAGTTTAAAATTTTTGGACTCAGTAATGATCAAACCAGATGTTTTTTAGAAGATTATATCCTAGATAAAGAATGTAACTTAAACCAGGTACCGATATTATGCAACCACTAATTTCTTATTAGAAGCACGCAAATGAATTCCTGCAGTTTAGCAAACTACATGCAAAATAGTGCATTAGTAAATACGGTGTGTTCAACCAAATTTATAAAGGAAAATAAAATCTTAGTTCAAAGAATTGGAAAAACCAAATATATCATCACATCTCCTTTGAATGAGGAAATCAGAATACATTTTGAACGCAGAAAAGAAAGGGAGAGTAAATTCACATATATAAAGAACGCTCAATCGTAGAACTACCAGACAGATGTTCTCTAATAACAAAGATGTTAAAGATAAATAGAGTATATGGGGGACACATTGCAAAAGAAATCGCGCCTTCAAACATCACAATAATAGGCCTAAAAAGGAATCTCTTCCTAGCTGGGATAAATAATAGTTGGGAAAATGAATTCAAAATTTACTATCTATATGTTTTCAGAAACAGCTCTAAGACAAGGATTGACCTAGATGAACTGAGTAAAATACAAATTTCCTTACGAGAAGACAAAGGAAAACAAAAAACTACTTGTTGGACACTGACTTTCAATATTTTTACATTATTTATATCTATGGTAGGACATAAATATAAATTCCTCTCCTGCCAGTAGCACTACTATTCGAAAAATTAGTAAAATTATGGGCAGAATATCGGGACCAAAAGTCTCAAGGGTTTCACATGACACTGGCCTAAAAAGAGATTGAATTAGAATTTTCTTTTTAAACAATAATTGTACTAAGAATTTAAGTGTGGGAGGTTGTGAGAAAACCTTATTTTATCTAGTTTAGGTAAATGTAACAAAAACCCTAAATTGTGTAAACTCACCTAAGAAAGTCAAATTATAGTTCACCCAATAAAGTTCACCCCATTGGGTCGCATAACTTAACTTTCCTTTCTTTTACTATATCACCATATAAATCGAGATAACTGCCTTTCTTTGAAGTTTAGATATCAGTGACCGCTCAAAGATCACATGACCAGCAAGCCAATATTATTACCAAAAAAAGGTGAAATTGCACCATAACATATTTATTTAAGCACGTTAAGAATGAAAAATTACTATTTTAAGCGAACGGCTATGATTGGCCAAAATGTTAAAGAGGGGATCGCACAAAAAACAAGTCTCGAGCGAATGACAGTTAAAAACGAAAAACAAAGCAAAGCAAACAAAACAGAGATATTAACAAAACTTAAGAGTAATCTTGCCGATGGAACTAGGAGATGAGTAAGTAAACTTCTCTTTAACCAGCATAATAGCTACAACTAACATGTCTAAGTTTCCGTTGAAGGTAATACTTCGATAAAGTTTTGAAACTGTGAAACTTTTCTGTTGCTTGATCTAACCTAAAAGATCCTATTTCTGTGTTGAATTAATTTTAAAAACTTTTTCCACAAAACAAGTTTTTCAAAGAAAAGTAAAGAACTCCATTAAACAAAAAATGAGCAAAAATAAAATCAAATAATCTATCAAGCGTGAAACTACCACAAATCAGCATCGATAAATAAATGAAACCCAAAACGAACAGAAATTACAATAAATAACCGAGTCAAACTTAAAACGAACAGAAATTAACATAAGTTGGGTGCAAAACCCCTATGTCTTCCCAAGGCCAGAACAAAATTTGCACTTTACTGAAAAAATACAAATGAATGTGCATTGTCAGTTTAATATACACATACTGATATTTAGTAATCAAAATGTTAAAATTATTTGATTTATTAAAGTTATAAAAGTAAAAACATTTATATTTTTTCAGTAAAGTGTAAACTTTCGACTATTAAAAAGGGCACAAGCCATTTGAATTTCCAATCGAATGAGCTTTTTTTTGAAGTTTCTGCGACAACGCCTTCTATAAAAACCTTATATGCCCCCTGGGTATAACTTAAAACCCTTGCCCAGAGGGTTGTGGGGGAGTGTCCTCCTCAAAAACATATTTTCTGTCTGAAAATCAACTACGCTGAACAAAATGGCTATCTCACAATTTTTATTGGATGTGTTGGGGGAAATGATGGGCGTGGGGGGCTAGTTGCCCTCCAATCACTTTTGACTATTAAAAAGGGCACTAGCTACTTGAATTTCCAATCGAATGAGCATTTTTTGAAGTTTCTACAACAACGCCTTCTATAAAAACTTTATATGCCCCCAGGACATAGCCTCAAACCCTGAGGGTTGTGGGGAAGTGTCCTCCTCAAAAACATATTTTCTATCTGGAAATAAACTACGCTGAACAAAATGGCTATCTCGAAATTATGATTGGATGTGTTTGGGGGAATGATGGGCGTGGGGGGGGGCTAGTTGCCCTCCAATCACTTTCGACTATTAAAAAGGGTACTAGCCCTTTGAATTTCCAATCGAATGAGCCTGTTTTGAATTGTCTAGGACAGCGCCTTCTGTAAGAACCTTATATGCCCCCAAGGCATGACTTAAAACCCTTACCCCGAGGGTTATGGGGAAGTTTCGTCCTCAAAAACATATTTTCTATCAGGAAATCAGCAACGCTGACAAAATGGCTGCCTAAAAATTTTTATTTGATGTGCTTGGGGAAATGATGGGCGTGGGAGGGGGGTGGCTAGATGCCCTTCAATCACTTTCGACTATTAAAAAGGGCACTAGCCACTTTAATTTCCAATCGAATCAGCCCTGTTCGAAGTTTCTACGACAACTCCTTCGATACGAAGTGCCCGGGTATGGAGAAAAAAAAAAACACATTGTGCCCACATTGTTCTTAATCATAGGCAGCGCTAGCGTGCTGCCTATGATTAAGTTAACAATTAAATCTTTTGAACCCCTTTGACCTTAACTTTTGTTAGACTGATATTTTCCCCTTAAAAACTTAGCAATTGATTTATTAAAGGTTTGAGCCTTATGTACAGTTCCAGGTAACCCTTGGATCCTTTCTGATTAATTAAGAGATACGTGATCTAACTAAAACTGATTAGATTATAACGAAGTGTTGAGATCATCCTCGTAAATAATTCAAGATTCTTACTAGATTAATATTCTATTTGGAGGTTGGTCTCATAGTTCCGTCTGTATATTTCCCTTTAGGTAAGGCTGGGCCCGTCTGAATAAAGGACAACATTATTAAAGTATAAAATTATCTAAGATTAATTAAGGATAAGACCTCCAATGAGGTTCTTCCCAGAAACATAAACTTTGTGGAATAAGCTTAGAACAACCTAAGGTTTAGGTGGTAAAATTCACAACAAGGATCAAAAAGCTATAACAGTTAGTGAACCCCCCCCCCCCTCTTTCCACCCTAGTGTGCCTTGGAACTTAAGATTAGTGTTTGTAATAGATTTAACACTCAGAAATTTGAATTCCCTGGACTCCAGTTTTACGTAACTCCCCTACTTGGATCCTTCAAATGTTATACGGAAGGCTGAACCCAAGAGGAGGACCCTATATTTTACTTGTCTTTTACTTACCTAATCCTTTCCCGGCTGTAAATACAAATATTGGTCTTGATGTTATACAGAGAGACCAGGGAAAAGGGAGTACTACTATGCAGACAGAGAGTTTAGGATCTTTCCAGTCGAGGGAAATACAATCCAGGAACTTTTCTTATTGAAGTTCAAGATTTGCCCGAGATCCAAGGAACACTGATTCGTTCTACAAGAAATAATTGTAAAATACCTTGTTTTGAGTTACTGAGAAATTTTTGAATAATTGATTTGATTATTTCGAGTTTTGCCCATTTTAAAACCCTTTTGATTTATCTTTTTGAAGTGCCTTAACGAATCAAATAAAACTCGTAATTTTGGTGTTTAACTAATTTGATCATTTAGACCTAAAGACTCTAACACAATACGGCTGTGATAATTAAAAGGGCGACATACGCCATTTTTGTAACTTTTCAGGAGAGCCAAAAAACGGAAAAATGTTTGTCCGTGGTGCATGTCTCTTTTTAGACTTCAAAGTTTGTCCTCGTCCAAAAGTGGTGTATGTCTCTTTTTTATCTTCGTAACGGTAAGAAATAGGGCAATTCTGACTACACTATAAGATTTCTTGTGCTAAATTTACCCATAACACATACATAAGTTATTTTCGATCAAAATGGCACATGTTGCCATTTTAATTATCACAGTTGTCGGATGTGAGGTAGGTCAAAAGTGGTGTATGTCTCATTTTTATCTTCAATTCCCCGTGTCATCACCATTCAATTCCCCGTGTTACGGTTACCACCTTGTCCTACATATACATACCTTATTTTTGAACAAAATGGCATAGGTCGCCCTTTTAATTATAACAGCCGAAAAGGAGACACGTGCTCTGCACGTATCTCCTTTTTGGCCCAGCTGCGATCTGCTTCCAAAAGTGGCGCATGTCTCTTTTTTATCTTCGCAATGGTAGGAGATAGGAGAATTCAGAACTCCACCATTCGATTCCTCGTGCTGGGTTTACCCATGACATACACAAAACTCATTTTCGACCAAAATGGCATATGTCGCCCTTTTAATTATCACAGCCGAATAGACCCAAGCCTTAACTAATTAGCCAAGTGTAAATTATTCAGTTTGAATTTCAGTAGCCCTAAAACTAAGATAATCCTTTTTTTTTTCGGTGAATGACACATGGACAATAGAAGACCGACACACACACACACAATATAAGACTATTCAACTTTGAAGAGAGCTATTGGAATGATAATATAATTAGAATTACTATGTTTTTCCTTTTTTATTCAATTTACTAATAAATTTTAGCTGTTACCGGTAACCGATTGCCGATTCGAACTACCGCCTCAGTTTATCACGCTACCAATTGTCTCATTGTTCCGTTGAGGTTTCTGGGAATAAAGGTTTATAAATAGATTTTAAAACGTTCAGAAGGAACGTTTAGAGGGATAAGTTTACCCAGAGCCTGCTTAGAGCAGCAATCAGACTGAGTTTCTAGTCCTAAAAATAGTGCAATCATACAGATTGAAAAAAGTAGTTACTTTGCCGTAAAGGTTGTTATATTTATTATGACCTTGACGTCTCCCATAAAAAAAGACATAAGAAGATACTTTCTTTTCAATTACCCACCCTCTTTCCCTCCAAAGAGCATAGAAGAAATTTGGTTGTATTTATATGAAACTTTCAGAATTTGATCAGACAGTGAAAAGATGTCTGAACCACTGAAAATTACAAGAATAATTACAAAATTACAAGTTTAATTGAAAATGGCAGAACCACATTCATTTTACTTTAAAATATTGCTGTTTTTTTTCAATAAATAATAAAAATTTGTGTTCTTGTGAAAGTTATTGTTGATCTGTAGCGATGGAATTTATTGGTGTGTGGCTATATAAATGTGGCTGTAAAAGAAAAGACTGGGCTTGATTGCAGTAATAAATATTGACCTCGTCAAATCTAATATCGTACTTTAAAACTGTGAACTTACACTTTATAGGTACTCCGATAGCACCGCTTATAGCGCTAAAGATTGTGTCAACTAGGCTAGCGCCGCCCTCAATTAATGGGAGAAAATTGAATATGTAGACATATAAATGTGGCCTCTTTTTTTCTCGAGCTATCTGGAGATCCGATTCCGTGGGAGCGTTTACCTTTGAGACATGCAAACTAATTATCTATTATTAGACTAGATGCAGACATATAAAATGAAATACACAGATAAAAAAGACAATAGATTTATTGAACTTACATACTTAGGTGCACAGCAATGGGTCACTTCAAAATGATAATAACGGTTACAACGATGGAAGAATATAAGAATTTTGTCTGAGTGGTTTTGACTCTGATTTACGAAAAATCTCCAAAATCATTTCTACCCCACTATCAAACATAGCTTTTCAGTCCTGTGCTGTAAGAACTGTGTTATCATTGGCCCGAATGTACCAAGGATGTGAACCCGTCTTCAAATAATCTGGCTTAACTATGTTTCATAATTTGGCCTTTTACTCGGCTCTTATCATTTGAAATTCCCTAGAAATATTGTACGTAGCATATTTTTTATTACTCACTCTCTTAGCGAAATCTAAAGCCTGGATAGTGCCGTTCTTTGTCTGGGGGTGACTGCACTTTTTCTCTTTGCTGATTAATGACTTCATTTTTGAAACTAGGTTTAATTTAAATATAGGAAATCGGAATTATCTTTAGAAAGAAGGAACTTTATTTTGGTATTTTAAATACATCGCATTTTACTCATGGTACATATTACCCTTCCCATCAATTAATGACGCCCCGTCATTAGTAACTGCTCGCCTTTGGGCTTTTAAAACGTTCGCCATTTATTAACTATTTCTTCTACATAATTATTTTATATTTATGTTATGGCTTAATCAGGAGTGCTAAAAATTTTCTCTATTACTTTTCTTATTTTATTCTATATCCCTAAATAAAATTCATATACCGGACTAAGATTATTCATGGTTCCAGGCTAGCTACTATACTAAAGATTTTTTAATTCAATTTTTACAAGGCTTTTTTTTTATTTTTCTGTCTATATGGCATACTACATCCTGTCAACGCAACATAAATTGAATGACATGATAATACTATACCTAATTCTACTAGAACGTCTAGTGGTACATACATGAATGATTTATAACAAACAATATTGGGTTTACAATATTCATTGGTAACATTAAAACGATAAATAAAAGTTCAAATAGGGATAAAATCCTTTTAATAGACAGTGTTTTTTATAACAGTGATAAAAATTCACAAAAATACCAGATATTTCGATCACATATACAGTGACCGTCATCAGTAGTAAAACTAAAATAAAACAATTTAAATCAAAATTTTATATACGAAATCAAATAAAACTACATATTGTTTGAATCTCTAAATCTTTTCAAAGCAAAGGTGGAAGCTAGTTTCTTTGACCTTCTTGGATTCGGTTCATTAGCGTTCAATGATATAGCATTTGGACAAAGGTCCACTACATTGGGTGAATTGAACTTTACTCTGTCAGATTTTAATAAATTATCATAGATAGAGTTCAGCCCATATTTTCCTGTATCCCGATTCAAAGCAATATTCTTGAATGAGATTTTCTTTTCTTTAAAAGTTTCACGAAAAATTTGCTTTAAACTCCGATCCCTTGAAATCAAAGAGACATTCTTGAACGAAATAAACTGGTCTATAAAGTAAAAAATATGTCCCGAAAAGGCTGAAGTAAAATCTTCAGATTTAGAATATTGCTTTAAAGCCGAAGAAATAGAATCTTTATGTTGTAATAATCTCATTTCCAAACTCTGGTTAGTACGTCCCACATATGAGCTTCCACAAGTACATGGGATCTGATAAACCCCACTTTGTTGCCCCAATGAAGTTAGATCCTTCCCAGAATTTAGAAAACTACCCAAAGTATTATTACTCTTTAAAGCTACCCTTAGACCATTGCTTTGTGAAATTCTTTTAAGTTTTTCACTTAGCCTGGGTACATATGGTAAGGAACAAAAAACATCCTTCTCCAGAGTTGTCTCCAAGACTTCCTTAGAAATCTCTAGAAACCTTTTTCTTCTTTTTTAAAAAGTCTGGTTAATTAACCAATCTTGATACATGTTACTTATTAGTATTTTCCTTAGAAAAGACAACTCCTCCTCACCAAATTTTGGAGAGCAAATACTAAAGATCCGATCAGTTAAAGAAATGATCAAACCAATTTTTACTTGGCGAGCGTGACCGGAACTATAAGACAAAAATCTATTGTTATTTGTCGGTTTTCTGTAAATTTTAAAATCCAGACTATTTTGATTTTTCAAAAGAAGAACATCTAGGAAAGGAAGTTTACCATTCTCTTTCAAATCAACAGTAAACTTTAAATCCCCCTCCGAACAATTAAGATGTTCCAAAAATCTTTTTAATTCCTCCTCCCCATAATCCCATACTGAAATAATGACATTCATATACCAGCCCCAGAAAATATTTTTTAAAAAATATGAATCTAACGCAATTGTTTCAATATTCTCCACAAAAATATTAGCTAATGAAGGGGATAAAGGGGCCCCCATAGGTAAACCATTTATTTGTTCGAAATACTCCCCTCTAAATTGAAAAAAATAAGAGAACTTATTACACAACATCACTAAATACATAATTACAGAAACTTCCAAATCTTTTTTGCCACTAATCAAATCCAAATTTCTTAAGAGCTTTCCTTCTAGAAGAGTTTCGGCTGCTTCTACATCAATATTTGTGTACATTGATACAATGTCGAAGCTTGAAAGCAAAGAATTCGAAGAAATTTCTACTTTTTTCAGAATATTGAAACAATTGCGTTAGATTCATATTTTTTAAAACATATTTTCTGGGGCCGGTATATGGATGACATTATTTCAGTATGGGATTATGGGAAGGAGGAATTAAAAGGATTTTTGGAACATCTTAATTGTTTGGGAGGGGATCTAAAGTTTACCGTTGAATTGGAAGAGAATGGGAAACTTCCTTTCCTTGATGTTCTTCTTTTGAAAAATAAAAATAGTCTGGATTTTAAAATTTACAGAAAACCGACAAATAACAATAGATTTTTGCCTTACAGTTCCGGTCACGCTCGCCAAGTAAAAATTGGCTCGATCATTTCTATAACTCATCGGATCTTTAGTCTTTGCTCGCCAAAATTTGTTGAGGAGTTGTCTTTTCTAAGGAAAATACTAATAAGTAACATGTATCCAGAATGGTTAATTAACCAGACTTTTTCAAAAAGAAGAAAAATGTTTCTAGAGATTTCTAAGGAAGTCTTGGAGACAACTCGGGAGAAGGATGTTTTTTGTTCCTTACCATATGTACCCGGGCTAAGTGAAAAACTTAAAGGAATTTTACAAAGCAATGGTCTAAGGGTAGCTTTAAAGAGTAATAATACTTAGGGTAGTTTTCTAAATTCTGGGAAGGATCTACCTTCATTGGGGCAACAAAGTGGGGTTTATCAGATCCAATGTACTTGTGGAAGCTCATATGTGGGACGTACTAACCAGAGTTTGGAAATGAGATTATTACAACACAAAGATTCTATTTCTTCAGCTTTAAAGCAAGATTCTAAGTCTGAAGATTTTACGTCAGCCCTTTCAGATCATATTTTAAATTTTCCAGACCATTTTATTTCGTTCAAGAACGTCTCTTTGATTTCTAGGGATCGGGGTTTAAAGTAAATTTTTCGTGAAACTCTTGAAATAAAGAAAATCTTATTCAAGAATATTGCTTTGAATCGGGATACTGGTGAATATGGACTGGACTCTATCTATGATAATTTATTAAAATCTGACAGAGTAAGGTTCAATTCACCCAATGTAGTTGACCTTTGTCAAAATGTTCTATCATTGAACGCTAATGAACCGAATCCAAGAAGGTCAAAGAGGCTGGCTTCCGCCTTTGCGTTGAAAAGAATTAGAGATTTAAACAATATGTAGTGTTATTTGATTTAGTATATAAAATTTTGTTTTAAATTGTTTTTATTTTAGTTTTACTACTAATGACGGTCACTGTATATGTGACCGAAATATCCGGTATTTTTGTGAATTTCTATCACTGTTATAAAAAACACTGTCTATTAAAAGGATTTTATCCCTATTTGAACTTTTATTTATCGTCATGGAAAGGCAGTGTGGTCTCCGAAATTATCTACATAACATTAAAACACTTTCACTATTGGGATTTTTGAGTTATCAAAGTTATTAGGAAGTGACATATGTAAATTCACATCTATTTCATCACCTTCGAGTCCTTAGTGTACTCCATCCTTCTGTTGCAAATTATTGTCCTTCACTCCTTTTGTCTTGGCAAAAATTTTGAAGTATTTACTTTATGATTTCTTCATGGAACAGTTCGAGCCTGATTGTGTTCACATGACAAGTTTTCTTTAACTGTCAACTGGGAAATGATGATTCCCACTACAGGTGTTGGCATACGCTATCAGGGTTCATTCTCACCTGCCCCTTTTTTTTTTTTTGATAGTTCATAGGGTGCCTTATCATTAAGGGGTCGAACACTGGGCGTGCGTTTATTTTCTTCTCAGCATATCATTTTTAGGATATTTTGGGGCACACAGGGAATGTATTCTCGCGTAATTAGCCTGCGTCGGCTAATTACGTCGGCTTGCGTCGATTAGCCTTTGCGGTGATTCCTAGGTTAATCACGGGGTAATTGAAGTTTGGATTTGGAATGGGTTGTCATCAAATTATAGTGACTCTTTTAACATATTGTCTTTAACTTCAACTTCAAACATCCTCAAATATCATTTAACTTCAAATATCGTTTATCTTGTACTGATCGAAGGGGTTTTCAGAATTAAACTTCAAAATGTCTTTAACTTCAACTTCGAATATCTTCAAATGTCTTTAAATATCATTGAACTTCAAATATCGTTAAATATCATTTAACTTCAAATATCATCACTATACTGTCAAATGATTCAGGGGTCCATAATGAGAATCAAAGGCGAAATCTCTATGTTTATATCTTGTAGTGATCGATGGGGTTCTCGATATATATATGATTATATAGTTCGATAAAGCACTGGATACTGAGATTCAAATATAATGTTACCTGATACGTAGTATGGTTCATGGTCGAAGAAACAACGATCAAAGGTAACTGTTGTTCTCGTAGCCGAAGCTGGGATGAAAATTTCCTGGAGTCTATGGTGAGTACTCTTCGTTGGTTGAGATATGATGAGAATAGATGCTACTAGGTTGTATCTGTGCTGGGCAACTCATTGTAATGCTCAATATCCAATGTGTCCATCCACTTCCTGTAATATAAATAACGAGGCAGAATCACATGTTCTTTAAAGTAAATATTTATAGTACAAATAAGTCACGTATTAATTGGGTACATTAATTTCTACGCTATGAGACAGAATTAAATAAATACACTAATATTAGTACTCACAACGAAAAATTTCTGTGTCGTCAACCTGACAACACAATTCCCCTTGGGAAATCTAAAACAGAGATGTCTTCAAATTTGTTTTGAGAACGGAAACATCGATAAAGGGCTTATATAATCCTTCAATACTTATTAAATAAACATAATTTACCCTACATTATTAAGTTTGAGGTCTAATTTTACAACATATTTCATGCCTGCATTGTTCACGCACGTCCGTGCTGTTCAAGAAACGCATGTTGTAGCGTCGTAACCACACGGTTTTATGTAAACAATACCACAATGAGGGAACAAAACATAACAAGGACGAGTGGAGACCTCTATACCCACTCGTTTTCTAATGTCTTCCCTATTTCTTGGCTTAGACGTTCTCAGGGGGCTCCGGGCTTAACCTCTGCATTTCAGCTGTTTCCCCGTGTTCTTCTCTTGGTTTTCGTCTTCTTAGTCTTAGGATTTTCCGTAATTAAAAGTCAATAGGGTTCTTATGGTCAGGGAGGTTGTGAATACGAAACATACGGCCAATAATATGTTCCACCAGAAATTGGTCGAGAACAATCCGTATCTATTATCTACATACGTTAATCTTTGGTCTTCATTTGTAACTAGGGGAATCTGCAAATCTAATGCTTCTCTTATTTTTGTAAGCCTTATTGTCCCTTTATTCTTTTCTATTTTTGACCATATCGAGGTTTTTATTTCCTCGTTTTCTATATTGGCAAGAGTGTACGACAGGTTGATGGCCTTGAAGTTAGTTATTTTGGGACTTAATATCTTTGTGCTCGTGGTAATTAACGGCGTTCGGACGGTTGACTCTTTAGTTACGAGTCGACACCCTTGTTTTATGGTTATCGTACCCACATTTTGTAACGGTAATTCTGTTTTGTAACTTGGATCTATTCTTTCTGTTTTATTGTAACAAGACAAAGTTCCAACAGTTTCTCTTGGAACAGAAATCATGATAGTGTTCATAAATATGAACAGGATCAGCTCATAATTAGACTCTTCTGTACTGGTAGTTTTTTTTTTGATTTTATAAAGCTGCCAGATAGAAGGGTATAGCCTACTGAATTGCATAGTTTAAAAAATAAACTTCTTTTCAAAATACCCGACGCTCCGAACTAGTCGTGTTTACTTCAGCTAATAAAAACAAATTCGCTCTATCAAAATATACTGAAAACTGGCTGAAAATTGTACGGGTATAATTGGGGTGAAGAAATATAGGTTTCAAGAGGAAATTTCTTTAGTAGTCACTATATCAGAATTGTATAATTTAATATACATGTTGCTCAAATAAATTTCGCATAAACTAAAAAAAAGGGAGAAACAGGAAAAAATTGACAAAAATAAACGTTTTTCACTAAATGAAGCACAATCTTCTCAAGTTAAACATAAACCTTAGTCTAACTTAAATAAATTATCAGGTTCTAATTAGTTTAATTGAGATAATTGAAATTTAATTAATAACTTATTGAGAAATTATATTTTAATAAATAATTAAAGTAAAAAATTGAGTACGAATTGATTACTAGAATAATTAAATAAGAATTTGACTGATATTTTAAGCAAGAAAAACGAACAAAACGGCAAGTAAAAAAAGAGAGATTAAACACTGAAAACCTAAAAATCAGAGCAAAACACGATTCAGATCAAGCTCTAGCTATGAATAGTGTCAGATTATCGAATTTTTAAGTCAAGTTAGGCATTTTTGATTTACTTTTGATTAATTTTCTTCATAGTTAAAAAATTTTTTTTTTCCAATCTGCACGTGAAAGGTAATTTCATACAAATGAACTTAAGAAAGGGGTAGATACCAAAGTAGTACTGCAAAACATACACAAAGAGTCCTGTCTTAATGAGTTTAATAATGGTTGTATGGATTCTACATCTTAGAAAGCTCTTATGCCCATTTCAGAGAGGAGATTTCGCCTCGTCTTAATCCATGTATAAGACAATTAGTAAAGATATCACCGTCATCTCCTTGCAGTCTTCTTATTGGTAGAAATTAAACCATTAGTTAAAAACATTTTTTTGTTTTTGATGACATTAATCTTTGTTCGGACACGGGTTGATTTTTCATAGAAAATGTGAGGAGACCTGATTCAGTATAGGTAAGATATAACGTGACTGACGTGCGAAAATATGTCACAAAAATTAGAGCACAATATATGTCATAGATAAACCAATGAAATTAAAGGACGTTTTTGTCACAGAACTATAGAACAGTGATCACTCTGTAATTGTATACGTCATAGATATAAACTAATGAAATTAAATTTTTCGCCAAGGAGCTAAAGACATTAATGTCTCTGTTTCTCTTTGAAAGTAATGTTTAACACAGAGTTGTAGGACAGCGTACGTCATACATATAATATAATGAAATTAAAAATTTTTTTTTTTTTCGCCTCGGAGTTATAAGAAAGTAAACTCTCTGTTTCTCTTTCAAAGCATTCTGATCCAAAGAACGAAAACTTAACTAGCTCACTGGAGTTTCTATTCAACCTTTAAGTATTGTTTTGACTGGCCCTGATTGGTATAAAAATACCAATTTCTTACACTTGAAGGACTGAGAAATATCCCTTCCTACGGTCGTTTACACACAGAAAAAAACTACAAAAAACAATCATGGGCCTTGAGTTCCTCCCCAGGCTTCCCACAACACGTGATCCAACGCCACTTGTCATTCTCAGTCGACCACGAGCTTCCTACCTTTGGGCCATTTTTTTCTCTGATCACCAATGTTTTGACATCACTCGTATTATATTTTTTTTTCATTAATATTGACTTGTTTAACTTTACTTGCACACTGTTAAATTTATTATGGTGGATCACAATTTGATTTTCATAAGGGATTTGAAATTTGTCATTACATTAATTAGGGATATTTCCATCGGTCAGGTTTTTTAACCGTTCTGCCTGACTGTGTCGTTATTTTCTCCTTTGTTTCTTGCGGTTTTTTCTTTTTCGGTTTTTCAGCGAAATAAGGTCAAACTTTTTGAATTGTTTTTTCAAAAATTCTTGGCCTTTTAATTTCGTTTTTTTCCCGTGTGCGGCTGCTGAGGTCGGTCTTTATTTTCCTATTTCTTTAGCTACTATATGGTCTGATTCGCCGTCAGACTCTTCAGAACTAGTTTCCGACGAATCCGGATTAGAACTTTTAGAGGTGGCACTTTTTGAGGTGTCACCTGCCCTTCCTTCGTAAATTTCTACTCCTCTGGAAGTAGAAGGTTTATTCCCTAAGTCCTCGTTTTGAGTCCTCAACTGGGGGGATTTGAAAGATTCTTGAAAGCTTTGGGAGGAATCAATAGTTTTTCCAGGGTTTCTTCACTGTTTGAAGGTCATTTCCTCAGGGAGAAGAAGCATTATTTGCACAAGGGTTTCCCTCAACGAATTCCACTGTTCTGGTTTGACCTTGGACACAGTTATATCATGATGTTGACCTTGCTGGTCATCCTTGGGAGTTTTATTCTCGGACAATGTACTTTGACTCGTTTTTATGGGAAAATTTATTAAATCCATAGCTTCTCGCAGGTTTATTTTAGTTACATCTTTGGGAGGAGTTTTCTTTACAGTAATAACGGGGGTTTCTACAGCTCTGTTTAATTCCTCCTGCAATGACAGGAGCCTTTCTATCGGTGTTGCAGGGGAAACCATATTATCTGGAAATCTTTTCGGGGGACATGGGGTCGAAATTCTATCGGGGAAAAATTGAGTTTTTGGAGATAACGTATAATCTAAATCTCCTGCGCTCGCCGATGAATAACTTTTTGGACTTTTTGGCATTTTTATTCTTACTGGTATTAGGGATTTTTTTTTCTGGGATAATTAGATTTTTCACAGCTAAAAATTCTTCAAAATTCTCCTCAACACTGTCATTCTCGAAGTAGTCTTGCTTGAAATTAAAGGGTTTTAGCTTTGCCAATCTTGACCTAGGGGGCTCATTTTCTGCATCTGACGAATCAGTAGAGGAAGGATGTGATACCCATCTCTCTGGAAATTTGGCTCTTTTTATTCGGCTAACATGCGCCTTGTAAGTTTTTCCACTATCGGGGTTTTCCATTTTAAAAGTATAATCGTTATCGTACCTTTTGACTATTCTGTACGGTCCAGAATACTTGTTGGAAAGTTTTTTCCTTCCGTTTTTGCCTCGTCCTTTAGGTAAACGAAGTCTCCTACTTTGAAACTTATACTCCCCTTGACTTTGGGTTGGTTTCTTAGCTCTTGGTTTATTTTACATTTTTCCAACTCTTGTCTGACAATTTTGTAAGTTTTCCTCAACCTATTTGTGATTTCTTGTTTGTAATCTTCTGAGTTGTTGTAACACTGCCAAGATTCAATAATATCATTATAGGGGGTTCGAAAATCACGACCAAAAAGTAAATAAAATGGATTGTCTTTGGTTGTTTCTGAATAAGCAGTGTTGATTATGTTGTTAAATAAGGTAAGAATTTATCCCAGTCGTTCCTATTGTCTTTCGTGTAAATACTTAATACCTTCGAAAATATTTTATGCCTATTTTCTATTTTACCATTAACTTGTGGGTGGTACGGAGCTGTCACCATCTTTTCTATATTGAGAAAACTAATCGAATCTTGTTACTTTCACAACAAAATTGCTCCCGTTGTCACTCAACATCTTACAATTTGGGACGGCCAAATTGTAAGAATAATATTGCTAACGCCTTACTGGTGTTATAAGCACCTTGATTCTTTAATGCTTTTGCAAAAGTAAATCCAGAAAAATTATCTTTAATCGAAAGAATACAAGTATGGCCTCTGCTAGAAACAGGGAAGGCTCCACTTGTTCCGTATAGGTCAAATGAGATAATATCGAAGGGGTACTTTGCTACCGGGATCCTTCCCATTGGAGGATTTGAATAAGCTAGGGGGATTTTTCTTAAGTTGCATGCTTCGCATGTACTTACAAATTCTTTAAGTTTTGTCATTGCAGACGCCACGTAAAAATACTGTTTTAACTTATGGAACGTTTTCATAACTCCTAAATGCCCACCTGTATTCGAATGAAAATATTCAAATGCAGGCCCTATTAAGTTTTGTGGTAATACAGGTATTATTGAGGTTTGGTTTCTATTTGTCTCAGCAGTCACGATTCTACGTAGTATTTCTTCATCAGGATCATAGTAAAAATTATCGATCTCTTTTCTAAGAGTTTTGAATTTATCCGGTACCGCATCGTCATTCATAAAATAATCAATAAGTGCTACACACATTTCGTCCTTTTTTCGCTTTCTTTTTATATTTTCTAAAGACAAGGGACAGTAGTTAACCTTATTTTCCTTTACCGTGTGTTTGACTTTGCTTTTCTTATATCCATGTTTGCTCTTAGCATTTATGGCGTTAACTTCATTTTCTTCAGCTTCCGACGAAGTATTTTCTGGGTATCTACTTAAAAAGTCGCAAGCTGCGTTTTGTTTTCCCTTTAAATGTTCAAATTCGTAATCTAGGTCTTGGATTTTCATAATCCATCTAGCTAGAATGCCCGTGGGGTTTTTAAATGTGCGCAGGTACTGAAAGATTTTATGGTCTGATCATATTATAAATTTTCTACCGATTAAATAGTTTTTAAATTTGTCCAAGTGGTGGATTATAGATAATATTTCTAACTTTGTGGCGGAATAACTACTTTCGCCCTTTGATAAGGTTTTACTCGAATAGCATATAACTTTTTCTATTTTTTTTTATTAAAAGTTCCTTGTAAGGGATCAGGGTTTTCTATGGGAATTTTTTGCGAAAGAATAGCCCCAATGCCTTTTGAACTAGCATCCGTTGTAACCACAAATTCCCCGTTTTCGAAATCAGGAAGTGATAAAATTGGTTCAGAAGTGAGCGCCTTTTTGAGATGGTCCAGGGAAGTTTGAGCTTCCCGGGACCAGGTAACCTTTTGGGAGTTCCCTTTAGTTAATTCCGTGAGGGGTTTCGCAATTTGGGCATAATTGCGTACGAATTTTCTAAAGTAGCCAGTAAGACCTAATATTCCCCTTAATTCTTTCATAGTTCTGGGGGGCTTGAGGTTCTCAACACATTTCATTTTATCAGGGTCTGGGGATATCTCTCCTTGGGTTACTACTACTCCCAAAAATTTAATTTTAGGTTGAACTAAATTTACTCTATCAGGTCGACATTTTAAACTACCTCGTCTGAACTTTTCGAACACATTAGCTAAAGTTGCTAAGTGTTGTTCAGTGTTTTCCCCCACGCATATAACATCATCAACAAAATGGATTCTATTCTTTAATCCTCTTAACATGTGCAGTAGGGGTCTACAAAGCGCGCTTGAACTTGTTTTCAATCCAAATAGTACCCTTAAGTATTCATATGAACCAGATTCAAAGGCTGAAAACGCAGTTCTATGAACATTCTTTTCGACTATTTTCACTTTGTGGTAGCCTTGGCTAAGGTCCAAAGAAGTTAAAATTTCGTCTTTGCTTGAAATTAAGTCAAGAATTTCATTTATTCTTGGTAGAGGAAATTTATCGCTAACTACTTGTTTGTTAAGGGCTCTGTAATCTACTACAAGTCTAAGATCTCCATTCTTTTTTGGTACTAAGATCACTGGTGCACTATACGGACTTATACTTGGGCGTATAATATCATTTTTTTCTAATTCATGGATTTTATTTTTTAACCATTCTTTGTGCTTATATGGCACACGATATGGCTGTTTCGCTACGGGATTACCAGTCGTTAAAATTGAATATTCATAAAATGGTATTAGCCCGATGTCATCTTCAGATGGAGAAAACACATCTTTAAAATTCCATAATAATTCGGATAATTTTTTCTTAAGCTCCAAGTCCGTAATATGATCCATATTAAATTTGTTTAAAAATTGCGATTTAGTTAAAGGATATTTGTTATTTGAAGTTTTAATACCGTTAACTAGGTTTCTTTTAGAATTTTCCCATGTATTTAAATCATTCTCCGTTAAAACCTGGATTTGAACTAAACATGTCCCCTTTTTAATTATAATTGTATCATTCTCATGATTATTAGTTACTCAAATAAAACTTTCTTCTTTGTCGTAAGATACGGTTTGTTCCTCACATAACCGATTTCCGGGTATTTCAGACGGTAATGCAAACCATATTACGGATTTGCTAACCACTAGTTCTATCAGCTGTGATATTTGAATGTTTTGCATCGTTTTGGGAGGGACGTTTGTTTTCCTTATCGTAAATCCGTAATATTTCTCTTTATTTTCATTGTTTATTAGATTCATACTGGTGCTATGCTGCGCCATTGCGGCATCTTGTGGCGTCACGTTGGGTTTTATTATGTTTTTCCATAATTCCACTATTTTCTTGATTTCGTTTGACCCGTACTGTTGCATATCTCCTATTTTTGTTTCGGCAGATTCAATACTTTTATTATTTAAATTTACTTCATTTCTGCAATGTCTCTCAGGGTAATTGAACAAATTTCCAATTATGCCATGTCTTTGCGAGACATGAGGTTTAAAATGATGCGACATTATCCCGTCAGAAATTTTGTTTACTGTTACGTTGTCTTCGTAACCTCTGTTACAATTTCTTAAGGTAGAAATTTCTTCCCCCACCTTAGCCGGGTAGACGAGCCTCTCATTTGCTACGTCTAATAGTATTCTATTAGACCTTAGAAAATTTGCGCCTATAATAGCCTCATATGGAAAGTTCTCGCATATTATAAAATTTGTCATAAAGGTTCTTTTGTCTCTTTTTACGCTTAGGCAAATTGAACCTTTTAGTCTAATTTATGGCCTGTCACACTAGTTAAGTTGGGATTATTAGGGTTCCTCTGTTGCCTAATATGCAGAGGCAACATATTAAATACGCAAGAGTTTATGATACTAATCGTTGCACCGGAGTCAATCAAAGCCTTAAAATAAACATTTTCTACACAGAAATCATTAAATATAGGTAACTTGTTATTAATATCACTACAAGACGGCACTAATATTGTTTTGGACCTATTAAATATTGCGGGCTCCCTCGGGGTCCCATTTATATTTCTGAGGGGCCTGAAACGTTTCCCTGAGGATTTGTTTCATGTGTCGGTGCCTGTAATAGGTATTCAGACATATGAGATTCCGTAGGCATATTTAATTGATTTACATCTGTCTGCCTTCGCCATATATTATTATGGTAACTTGGGTGTCTTGCGTCAGTGCCGCTTACTGGCGCTGACTGCCAATGCCGTTGGTTTGCAAAATTTTCATTTCTTGTCGGCAAATTTTCGTGATTTCTATATGGCATTCTTGCATTATATTGGCCTCGGCGAGTATTTGGGTTTTCAAATCGGTAATTAATTTGTCTGTTGGGGGGAGGGTTATACAAATTTGGTTGGTACGTGTTGTAACGTACTGATTGGCGCAATCCCTCCTGGCTATAGCCTAGTGCACGACCGGTGCTAAAATTTGTTCTTCCGAACAAATGGTTGCCGTAATTTTGCGTATTACCAACAGCAATTCTTGGTATGCGATTGGGGACATAATGGCACTCTCTCGCGATATGCCCAACACGATTACAATTATAGCACCTTATTATTGTAGGGTTATTATCATAATTTGATTGTTTGATAGGCTGAAAACGTACTGTTTTCTGCCTAGCGGGTTCTGGCGTTTTATTTCTTTGTGGCACTGGGGAGTTATCCCTTCAAAAGAAATTGGGGGATGCCTGATCACCCTTGAAGATTAAGTTCGCGTTTGAATCGCCTAGGCTATTTATTTTTGCTTTACTATGATTAGCGACCATTGTATCAACTTCAATCAATCGCTCTACCTCCTGAACTGCAAGATCCAACGTCTGAATATTTTTGGATATTACCACTATATACTTTTGGGGGTAGCCCTTGCAAAAAGGTATTTGGTATGACTTTTTCATACAGTTGCCCCGAACCACAACCGTATTTTGCCTCTACCGAAATGCGTATGTTATCAAGGTATTCTCATATATTCTGTGAAAAGTCAAAGCTCACTGCTCTGTGAATTAATTTATTTATTGGGATTGTGTCTCTAAACCTATCTTTAAGTGCCTTTAACAAGTCGTTGATCGTATTTTGCGGCAAGTTGGCGTTATAGCCTTTGATCATTTGAATATTTTTTAGAAATGTCATGTTTTGATCTTTTAATTGTATCAGGAGCATGCATTTTAATGCTGCCACATCCCGGTGAGTTTGTAGTACAACCTGGGTTAATTGGATATTAAATTATTCAATATCTGATTGACCATTGTATTCTGGTATAGACTTTGCTATCTCTATATTTTTCGCGACTAACTTCTGCACTATTAATAAGTCATTAAGTTTGTCCATTTTTTTTTTTGAATCAAACGAGAATTAATTTATTTTTAATTACCCGATTTTGAGAGAGGCCATTATCTCCTTTGAGATATAATGGGTTTTCTATCGTAGCCTAGTGGTTA
Source organism: Artemia sp. Qi Xiang Cuo (assembly GCF_049724085.1). Lineage (NCBI taxonomy): Eukaryota > Metazoa > Arthropoda > Branchiopoda > Anostraca > Artemiidae > Artemia > Artemia sp. Qi Xiang Cuo. Next base: position 28,920,731 of record NC_142798.1, on the reverse strand, counting down.
TAGGCCTAATCCCTTTACTTATATGTCTGTATATCTATAATAATTAAATTCTAATTACAAAGCTTATAGCGTAATTAGTTCGCAATTTTTCCTCCAATTTCCTACTGTGCCATTTGTAGCAATAAAAATTTTCTTTGTAGCAATAAAAGTTTTCTGGCCGTCCTGATAGCGGTAATGAAGATTGACCTCGTCAAATCTAATATCGTACTTTAAAACTGCGAACTTACACTTTATAGGTACTCCGATAGCGCCGCTTATAGCGCTAAAGATTGTGTCAACTAGGCTAGTGCCGCTCTCAATTAAATGGGAGAAAATTGAATATGTAGGCGTACAAATGTGGCCTCTTTTTTTTCTCGAGCTATCTGGAGATCCGATTCCCTGGGAGCGTTTACCTTGGAGACATGCGAACTAATTACCTATTATTAGACTAGATGCAGACATATAAAATGAAATAAACACAGATAAAAAGGCAATAGATTTATTGAACTTACATACTTAGGTGCACAGGAATGGGTCACTTCAAATGACAATAACGGTGACAACGATGGAAGAATATAAGAATTTTGTCTAAGTGGTTTTGACTCTGATTTACCAATAATCCCCAAAATCACTTCTACCCCACTATCAAACATAGCTCTTCAGTCCTGCGCCGTGAGAACTGGCTCACCATTGGCCCGAGTGGACCAAGGATGTGAACCCGTCGTCCAATAATCTTTCTTAACTTTTTTGATGATTTAGACGTTCACACGGTTTCTATCGTTTAAACTTCCTTAGAGATATTGTACGTAGCATAATTTTTATTACTCACTCTCTTAGCGAAATCTAAAGCCTGGATAGTGCCGTTCTTTGTCTGGAGGTGACTGCACTTTTTCTCTTTGCTGATTAAGGACTTCATTTTTGAAACTAGGTTTAATTTAAATATAGGAAATCTGAATTCTCTTTAGAAAGAAGGAACTTTATTTTGGTATTTAAATACATCGCATTTTACTCATGGTACAGATCCACAATTGTTGATAAACAAATCTATTCCGATAAACGTGAAACATGTTCGCGAAACAAGTTTGGTAGGAGATTTGAAATTAGATGATATAAAATTTACTTACTCATGCAGGAAGGCAGGGCTCACAGGGTGCAGGGCTCATGATAAATAAGGAAGCTGCTAAGTATTGTTCAGGTTGGGAAAGTATTACTAATAGAATGCTAGTCGCTCATTTTATTACTACAAAGTGCAGGGTGTCAGTAGTAGTGGTATATGCCCCTGTAGAACCGACTGACAGAGATAGTAGTGACTAAGATTATTTTTACTTACAGCTACAGGAACAAATAGAGAGGGCCCCAGGTAGAAATAGGGTGTTCTTATTAGGAGATTTTAACACCCAGGTCGATAGAAATTGGTATAGACGGTATCCTAACGTATGTAAATCTGATGTAGGAAAAGAAAATAGTAATGGCTACCGACTACTGCAGTTTGTAAGTATAACAATCTAATTATAGCCAATGCAGTATTTGGTAATAAAGTGGCCCATAAGTTAACATTGTGTTTATATGATGGTAAGACAGTTAGGTTTATTGATTATTTTATTCTAATCCAGAGACTGGAAAGATCAATACAAAATACTACGATATATAGGAATGTTGTTACTGATGTTAAAAGTAAAGATCACCATCTAGTACAGCCTAGGGTCTTCAAAAAATTAAAGAAAATAAAGTATTGTCTAGGGTCAATTTAAAACAGAAATTTAGGAAGTATAACTACCTTCCAGTAAACTATGTCACTGGTAGACTCCAAGATGAGAATTTGAGAAAACTTTTCCAAGAACAGTTGAACGCTAAACTCGAGAGTTTAAAATTTGGCAATGTGGAAAATGGATGGAATAATTTTAGGAAAACAGTTTGCGGAGTCACTGATGGTATCTTAGGGAAGAAATTTAGGAACACAGCTAGGAATATTAGTTAAAATGCTTTATGTTTAATAGAAAGGAGGAGGAGCTTGTACAAGAATTACCTAAGTAATAGATCATATTAACATTAGACGAATGTAAAGCAAATTGAGAATGTATTAAAATATGAACTACAAAGTTGTGAAGGGGAGACCATGGATACAAATTGCTGAGGATCTGGATGATCCAGTTAGATGGCATAATAGTAAAATATTGTACTGGCAAATTAATGAATTGAAAAGAAGTAGTTGAATTGAGAGAAGAAACTGAGAGAGGAGAGATCACCATCTAGTGATGGTTAAGATTAATTTAAAGCTGAAATTTAGGAATGGTAACTACTTTCGGGAAAGCTATAACGTTGGTAAATTTCAGAATAAGAATTTCACATAAACCTTCCAAGAACAGTTGAACACTTAACTGGAGAGTATAATATTTGACAATATAGAAAAAGATTGGAATCATTTTAAGAAAATAATTTGTGAAGTTGTTGATGGTGTCTTAGGGAAGAAAGTGAAGGAAAGTAGCTAGGCATATTGGTGAAAGTAGCTAGCATAGTCGGTAGCCATTACTATTTACCTGAATGATAGATCATATCAAAGCGTTAGGAATGTGGATGGTTTACGGTATAAAAGAAACATTTTATGGGATAAGAGAGCCAGATACTATTTTTATGTCGGGCTGACCTCTGGTCCGTTTATCTGCAGAATACCCTGGAAAAATCGTAACTGTTTTAAATGTCTTGTAAAGGTCCGGAAATTATATCGTTGAGGATGACACTCCCCCACAGCCCTCAGGGTAAGAGTTTTAAGTTATGCCCTGGGGGCATATAAGGTTTTTATTGAAAGCTTTGTCGTAGAAACTTGAAAAAGGACTCATTCGATTGGAAATTCAAAGGGCTAGCGCCCTTTTTAATAGTCGAAACTGATTTGAGGGCAACTAACCCCCCTCTCACAACCACCTTTTCCCCAAACACATCCAATCAAAATTTTTAGATAGCCATTTTCTTCAACGTAGTTAAAAGTTTTCGAAATTAGGTCTTTGAGGATGATAACCCTCTCAGAGCCCTCGGGGTAAGGGCTGTAAGTTGTGTTTTGTTATGATCCAAAAAATGTGGTAAAAAACAAGTTGTGTTTTGTTATGCTTGTTGCCATTTACCTACTGTGCTCTAAGGTTTGGGGAAGCTGCTGGAAAAGGCCTTTCATCAAAACAGAATTTTTCAACTGGAGAGAAAGTTCTGGTCTATCGAAGCAACATGGTAGTAGAAAAATACATAGAAATTCTGTGGCACCATGGGAGGAACTTAAGATAATTAGTACTGATACTTTGAGATGTGTAGCAAATGGCTTAAGTCTGTCCAGGTCTCGAGAGGTTCAAGAAAATAAAGATCATGTGATATACGTTTTCCTCGCTATTTGTTTTCTTGGCCGCCATGGATTCCTTCGAGGGGTCATGACGAATCAGAAACATCCCCAAACCGGGGTAATTTCGTTGAACTGACGAAGGGAATATCGAAAGGCGACGAAAAGCTGAGGGCCATGTTACAGTGCGGATTTAGTCACTATTGCAGTCATCAGTACCAAAACAACGCAGTTACACTGACAGGAAATGCCTCGCAGCAAGACATTATTTCAGAAGTAAACTCAGCTAATTACTAAGCTATTTTTATTGAAGAGGCAAAAGATGTTTCCAGAAAAGAACAATTAGCAATGCTACCCAGGTACATATCAAATGGAGAAGTAGTGGAGAGACTAATCGGCTGCACCACATGCAAATATTAGATGCCGAAAGCTTATCCACCTCCATTTGTGAGACAATAGAATTCTTTTTTGTAGATTTGATGTTGAGTGCTGCCCAATGTTATGACGGTATAATTGTTATGAGTGGGGAAGTCTACGGAGTCCAATCAAAGCTTAGGGAGAAGGTACTTCATGAATTTTTTTTTATACTGTCACGCCCACAGATTACACTCGGTTTTGACTGATGGCCTGAAAAACTTCAGCAAACTTGGGAATTTTTATCTGTGGTGCAAAGACTTTATGTGTTTATATTATAGCAACACTTAAAATGAACGATTTGTGGCATCCCAGTGTATTAGCGCACAAAAAGTCTTGGAGCTTGAGAGGACCGTCCAAAGTCGCTGGTTTTACGCATGCAGCTCAACTTCCAAGGTGAAGAACAAATTTGATTACATTGTTGCTGTCCTAGCCCCAGTCTCTAATAGTTCTGACGGTGAGGCAGCGTGTGAAGCAAAACGACTACTGGAAAAAACAACTCGGGCTATTTGGTCTAAACTTTGCATGTAATGCAAAAAGTGTTAGTTGAAATTGTCAGAACAACTCCAAACATAAAGTTCGCTGATGTATAAAGAGCTTGTACTGATTTCTGGGACAAACGAGACACTCCAAAAGCTGGGAAATCCTAACAAATAAAAACTTCAGCAAAAACATAACCGAATTCTTGGCTTTACATGATATCCAGAAATCAAAGTCTCCAAAACCCTAAACCAGTGCTCAGAACAAGAGAAGTCAAGCCTTGTCCACTCGTCGCAAAGACTCTTTCAAATTTAACAACCGGTAAACGCATCATCAGTCAGCCAGTTTAAAGAGAGTACGGTAAATACTTGTACTTATAGACCGTTTCACGAGCCAGACGGACCACCGGTTCATGTAAAATTAAATGTAAAAACACGTTTTTTTTTTAACTGAAAGTAAAGAGCGACATTAAAACTTAAAACGAACAGAAATTATTCCGTATATTAAAGGGGCTATCCCCTCCTCAACGCCTCGCTCTTTACGCTAGTTTTTTATTGTTTTAAAATATAGAGTTGTGAGATAGAGTCAAACTTTAGCGTAAAGACCGAGGCGCTGAGGAGGGGATAGCCCCTTTCAAGTACGGAATAATTTCTGTTCGTTTTAAGTTTTAATGTCACTCCTTACTTTCAGTTAAAAAAAAATTGTTTTTTATTTAATTTATGAACGTTTTTGAATAAATGCAACTTTGATCTTGGCTCACCGTACGTGAATAATTAAAACAAAGTTTGCATGTTAATTTTACTTTCTTTTTGGCTAAATGGCTTTCTTGGAATTTTGATCTGACGTAACTTACGAATTAACTTACGTAACGAACTTCTATATTCGTATATTTTTATTACACATATTAGGGGGCTCTTTACGCTAAAGTTAAAATTTTGTTCCAATTCTTTAAGAATGACCCCTTAATCTCAAAGGCCGTTAATTAGAATAAATAGCTCTGATGAAAAAAAAAAACTTTAGCATAAAGAGCGAGGTAATGACTAGGTGGCGAACCTAATCATATACGTAATAATTTCTGTTCGTTGTAAAGTTTTGATGTAGCTCCTTACTTTCAGTTGAAAAAATTGTTTTTTTTTATTTAATTTCTGGTCGTTTTTTTTAAATAATGCTGGGAAATCCGGCATCCCTTTCATAGCAATGTCCCTTCCCCCATGAAAATTTCCTCCGTGGAAAGACCCTCCTACGTAACCCTCGACCCCCCTACTACCAGAAAAAATCACCCCTGAAAATATCTGTAAACTCCCCAATAACCAATACTAAATGTAAACATAAAGTTTCTCTGATACGCTGAATCTGATGGTGTGATTTTCATTAAGGTTCTATAACTTTTAAGGGGTTTCCCCCTTTTTTCGAAAATAAGGCAAATTTTTCTCAGGCGCGTAACTTTTGATGGGTAATATTAAGCTTGATGAAATTTATATATTTGACATCAGCATAAAAATCTGATTCTCTTGATGTATCTATTGGTATTAATATTCCGTTTTTTAGAGTTTCGGTTACTATTTGAAATGTGTTTCTGCTCGACGCTTTATCAGCCTTCTACCCTTCAAGTTCTGATTTTCTCTAATTTTGAAACGTTAAAAGGATAATGCGTCATTATCAAGTGATTCTCGATGTTGATAGCTATACAAGAACACCTCTTGCCCTTGGTGAGTTTGAACTCCCTTCGCAGGAGTAAAGAACACTGGATTTTCGCTAGAAGTGCCCGAAAAACTTCCGGGAGATCTTCAGGCAGGCTGGCCTGCCTATTATAACAGAAACTAGTCCCGCTATTCCTTGTGTGTTATCATGAATGTGATTATTTCATTGCAATCTGTTTTGCTAACCTAGTTCTTATTAATGTATACCTCCCTTGCGACCAAAGATCCTTTTCCTCTCTAACAAAGCATACTAAAGCAAGTGCATCGCTAAAGACCCTCCTTGTTAGTGTTGGGAGTAATGGATTGGATCCTGTTAGGCGATATGAACTGTAATATAAACTCTACCTCAACACGGACTGATTTATTTTTGGATTCGCTACCTAAAGGCTATTGAATTTTGGATAAAGATGCATCCCATTCATACACACATAATAGCGGTTCATTGTCTGATATTGATCACTGTGTTGTTTCTTCTGGTGTTTCTATTAGCGATATTCACATTGACCAGCATGAACGTGATTATGACCATCTGCCCCTTTCAGCCACTGTCACCATCAATACGACTCGGGCTGAACAGACCTTGTGTACTAATTACCAAAAGTGGATAACCAAAAGAGACTGGAATAAAGCGGATTGGTCTCTATATATATCAACCCTTACTCTTCTTTTGTCTACGATCAAAGTTCCATTTAATTTACTCTGTGTCAGTGTTACATCACCACAAGCTCGAGTTCAGTTCAATATATATTACAGCCAGATTGTATCCTGCCTGAAAAAAGCTGAAGAAGTGGTTGTCCCGCTTTGTCATTTTAAGCTTTAGACTAGAGGTTCAATATGGAAACCTGACCCTGATTTAAAAATTGTGTAAAATCGTGCAAAATTATGGCTTAGAATTTGGGTAGCGTGTGGCCGCCCTTTAAGGGGTTACCTTTTTGACATTAAACAGAAAACGAAGTTGGAATTTAAACGTTATCTTCGTAAACTAAGGCACAATGGTGTGGAATTTCCGAAGACCTCTAGTCAGTGGAAACAAGTGATTAATGTTGCGAAATTTTATTTACCTCCTAATGCCGATCGGATCCCTAATGCCTCTTGGATTAATTATTATAAAACGATTTTTTACATTATGAATTATGCGGTTCACTCTCAGTTTGCTAGCCTCTGTTCTTATGTATTACCTGCAAGAATTTACCAAGGCCATGTGCCTCCCATTTCTGCTAACCGTCTGATTCGTTGTGTTAAGAATTTAAAATCTAAATCGAGTGATATTGATGGTATTAGTGTTTTTCGCCTAATATTGATTCGAAAGAATGATTTATCATTTGCAGTTATTATTTCAAATTTGTTTATGTACGTTTTTGGTGCCTGATTCTTTTTTGTGCGGGAGTGTCACTTCGATTCTTAAACGTGGGAAAGATCCGACTAATTGCGCAGCTATTACGGTAGCCTGTTCGCGGAGCAAAGTTTTTGAATATGTCCTGCTTCTTGAGATGCTTCCAAAAGTTGATTATGCGTCCAATGAATTTGGGTTTAAACCAAATATAGGATGCCAACATGCGCATCGAATTCTTACTTCTTTATTAATTCAAGCACAAAAAGATGGATCTGAAGTGCATTTATGTGCGTTAGATATTTCAAAGCTTTTGACTCGGTTTTTTCACAGTCAACTATGGTATTCTCTTACCCAGCTTGGAGTGAATTCATCTGTTACATGTGTCCTTCGTTTTTGGTATGCACATTCATATGTTCGACTTCAGTCAGGAGAGATCTTTTTGGTAATAGTCCTATTCGGTCTGGACTTAGGCAGGGGTGGGGGGGGGGGTCTGTCACCATATCTTTCTAATGCTTGTTTATACCCTGCACTTTCTCGTATTTTTCCGTCGTGTTTCACGGGTTTAACTAATTTATGTTATATTGCTTATGCAGATGATTTATTATTTATTAGCGGTTCAAAATTCACCCTAGTTAAGTCTACCCAGTTAGTTTCTAAGCTTTTTGAAAAAATTGGCCTCATGCTTAATGCTGAAAAATGTGGGTATTTAGTTTTCAAAGCTAAAAACCCAAGTAGTGATTTGAGTTGTAGTTCTTTTTCAGTCAAGCTGGTTCCTGCGTTGCGTTGGCTCGGAATTAGTATCTGCTCTTCTGTTTCAGCTATCCGTACTAGTACACTTGCAGATGTTAAGAATAAGCTTAAAGCAGGTTATGCTAAAATTGTGCCAAATCGTGGCCGACATTCTCGTAAGGCCTTGGCTAAACTCTATTCAACAAATTGGGACCATTCCATTCTTTTTATATCAGGTTCGCGCCCATTTTTTAATATTAGTGATATGCAGGATATTAGTTCTGTACTTCCGTTATTGTTAATATCTTTTGTATTTGTCTCGTTGGCATAAAAACCGTAAGATTATTCGAATGTTTAATGCAACTGATATATTGACGTCATATAATAAGTTGTACTCCAAGTTAAAAGATGAGGCCTGCAAGCGGTTGGGTTCTTTTCATCCTTTGTGCGATTGTTCTGATTTGCATTTGTAGTTCTTTATATTGATATTGTTTTCCATGTGTTTGTTTTGTATGTCTTTTCCTTTTATTTTCTTTTGTTACTCCACTTTTTCATAATGTTAGTGAGTCAAAAATAAATTATTATTATGCCCTGGAATCCCAGCTTTCTCTTGCAAAGTTGCATCTTTTAAAATGTGAAACTTTTAGAATGGATATACTCCGAGCGACCAAAATTTCATTTTTTTTTCTCTTACCAATAAATATCCACTAGCTGTTTCACTGCTTAGCACTAAGTTGGAAAAAGATCCCAAATAAGTACAATTTGGTGAAGATTCTTGTGAAAACTTTGGAAACACTTAATTCAAACATTCTATCATTTCGCTTGAGCCAAAAAATAATGTTTCGGCAAAAAAAGGGATATCCATAACACTAAATATTAAGATTATGATTTTCTACACAAAATTCCTTTAAGCCTCTCTGTCCTTTTGTATCTAAAAACAGGAAACATTCATTAAACATCACCCAGACCTCATTTCTTTTTCGTGGAAGATAACGGTGGAGTCAATGGGGACGTGAATTACGTCTATAACTTTCCTACTTCTTTTTGAACAGACAACTTAAGAGTAAACTATGATATTCAACTTCTTCCCGTATTGAAAGGAAAAAATTATACTAACCTTCAAACTGACATAACTACTTAATTTAATTATGAAAAAAATGCTTAGGTTACATGATTAATCGTTGATCTTCTTCAGTTTCTTGAACTTCCCTTTTCTCACGCTCGAGACAAGTGCATCCATGCAAAAACCTATGAACGCGCATATGAGGAGAAATGTTCCTGGGGTGACCTTGTTTCCAAGAGGGCTCTGAATCAGTGGCGTAATTATATCCAAATCCTGGGGGGGGGGGGGGGGTTTGGAGCCAAAGTTAGTCACTGAAAAATACAATAAAAATACCTGACTAGTTATTTTAGTAGTTTAGCTGTTTAGTCATGTTTTTGATTATTTTTTTCCGTGATGAATGTTTTCGGATGTGAAGCTATAATATTAGGGGCATTTTTTTTTTTTTTTTAGTATATTCTTCGTCTTGATTTACTTGTTACTCATGTATTTTTATTTTATTTGTTTAGATGGAAATGCAGCCCTCTAATAATTTGGAGAAAAAATTATTATATAGCCCATCCCCCTTGACTCTCCGGATGTGGACCCCTCCCCCCTCCCCCCAATAAAAATGCTGGAGCTACGTTCCTGGCTATCAGTAAAGAGTAAAATCAAAGAACGCTGATATTTTATCTAGCATTTACACTGAGATCAACTTCAGTTTCCATTCTCATCTTTTCCGGGCACCCACGACGTGGCGCTTTAAACTTATGAACAAATACATATTAGAATCAATATGGCCTAAAAATAAAACAGATGCAGGTCGACAATATACATCCAGTCTAGATACCCACTTTGCCATAGTAGGTTAAACTAACCGTAACTTTGCTTCATCTTTCCCGATTTGAAAACCAAGGATTGTGGAGAAACTACAAATGTATTTTGCAAGAGGGCTCTTTAGAGCTCATTTCAAGAATAGAAGATTCGTTGGCAAACCCTCTTCTTTTCCGTTTCAATAGTATACTAACTGGAGTTACTATATTTTCTGTTATAATACAGTTGATATATTGCTTTGCTGTTATTTTGCACCGATTTTCATGCATTGACAAGCAACTTTACTATTTCTATAATCGAATTAACATGGACTCCGGTCAAGAGTCCTATGGAAGCGGTCACGCTCTTAGACTATTCTACAGGCAATATTAAAATTCTTGACTCTTTTCTTAAGACCAACTAAAAGTATACGGAAACTGTAAACGACATTTCAGAATAAAATTTATTTACAGAAATGAAAAAAAAAGACTAGATACAATAAGGAAATTAAACATAAACAAAAAAAGAAAACACTAAATTTGTGGTTTATTTTTTTCTCTGATTAAGCGCCTCTATTAGAAAAAAAAAATTATAAAAAAGCTTTACTTGCAATGTCTCTTTAAGAATAAAAAGACATACAATGCTAAGAAACTGATTGGTGAAAAAAAAACTCATTTGGATAATACTTGTAATATAAAAATAAAAAGTACGAAATAAAAACAAAGTTATACGTGAAAGGGCAGTCAATTATTGTTGTTCAACCAAGTATGGACAGAGCCTTTACAAAAAAAAATCACTAGGAGTAAGTAAATCATAGAGAAGTTCACAGGCGGATGACTAATCCATCTAGAAGAGATAAACGAGACACATCATTTGTCAGAGACGCCTGGGGGAACGACGGGATTATGCCCTTTTTTCAGGAAATAGTGAAACAGTTTTAACAGAGGCAACTTAGCGAAAATAGGGTTATTTTTGGTCACTGTAGAACATATGGACTGAAAGTGGCAATTTTTATTCAGAATAATAGATTTAACGATAAACTACGATTTTTTTTCGACGTTTGTGAGAGGCCAAGTCAAATTCCAACTTATATGGGTCTAATTCTTTGTCATGATGTTTACTGACGAAATTAAACTTAAGAAGCAGTACATGATCAATACTTGGACCTGTGGGAATGCTCTTCAAATTGAAGCCACAAAAAAAATTCTGTGGGCCTTGAAAATATCGACCTTCAGACAAATGAAAATTAGTTCAATATAATCATTATTTTATTAAAGGAAAGGCAGAAATGGACCATGGTTTTAAAAACACTTTGAGGGAGTATTCAAGCTTTTATTCCGAGTAAGAAACGGGGGAAAGAGGAGGGCTGTAAGATTTCTTGAGAAAGATAGCAAAAAGGTCCAAAGCCCGGTTCCGAGTAGTGCCTTGAAATGCTGAGAAGAGACTATAATGCATAGATACAGTAACAAAGAACTGAATAAATTTTTGAATGAACGTAGGACAAAAACTATATAACTTAAAAACAATCCAAAAAATTACGGAAATGAAACTGGGTCGACCTTTCCCTTAAAATATTCAAAGAAACATCGTGGTATTAACGATTCAAAAAAAGAAAAAAACTAACACCTAAATTACATGCATGGCTCAACATAGTTTCCAGGGAATAGTCCTGTTAGGCCATCCATTACGCCCTCCCACCATCCATCATCATTCTTTTTCAACACATATATTACCGAGTTTTCTTGAAAACTCAATTCATCTTCTTTATCAGCAACATAGTCATAAACAGCAACAACCTTTTCAATGTAATTTTTTGGAACCCAGCCAGGGAGGTTTTCTTCAGCAGGTAATACACGTCTTCCATAAATCGGAGTTTCACGGGAAAACTGAGGTTGAATAGAGCCACGGCTAGCTGAGTATTGACTAGCACCTTCTTCTGAAGGAGGAGGAGGAAGAGGTGGGGATGAGTCACCAGGACGTTGTCCATATCCGTCAACAGCTGAGGTTCCCAGACCACCGACTGGCGGAGGTGCTACAAAACAATGAACACTAAAAATTCATATTTAACTGATCACGTTCTAGTTCAACATAGCTATGTAAATTATTTGTTATTAAATCTTTTTTTCCTCACCGTCATCTCTGCTTAAATAATTTTAACAATTATTTCATGGGACCAAAGACAAATATTACATCTGAAATGTTAATTATTGAACTTTCTCTAATGAAACTACACCTTTCTTCTTATTTACTTTGTTACTTAGTTAGGTCACAGACTACCCTTCTACTCATTTAGGGACCATCTCGTTAGCATATTGATAGATAAGCTTCCAATATAGTATTCGATCGCTTCCTAGTTAAAGAAGACTTAAGAGTTCTGATAATGGCGAGGAAATGAAGGCCTCGTCCTCATTAATCTGATACTGGAGCTGATTTCGTCAAGGGTCAATTGTGCAAAAAAAAATTTATTATATATTTCATTTTTCGCCTCCCCACTCCCCCATAGAACAGTTATCTAACCAAAATCTTTGAATACAAAAGTTGTCAGTGTCTTAAAAGGAAAACATACTCATTTGTTTGAAATAAAGTTTTTTCCGTAATAAGCACTGACGGCTGAAACTCTTTTAGGGTTAGTTTATACCAATCAAAATCCATAAGGAATGACTACTATATATTATTTGACAATGATTTTTTTGGCCACGTTCGATAGATGCCACTGGTCTATTTGATGCAATTGGCTAAAATTGTTCTTTTTCTATCAATTTATGCTTCTAGTAGTATCAAGTCTATTCAACGCATTTTAACTTTGGACGCCTGAGCTAAGTTTTGCTGAATCTAATGATTCTTCATACCCGACGTAGCACTTATTTTATATTAAAATGCTGTTCATTTTTAACATTAAATTCAGGATTATCCCCAAATTACCCTGTTATACATAAAAGTGTTCAGTCCACTTCTTCCCAAAATTGTATTAGAGCGAGATCTTTTAACACAGGGACGGTATCTATCTTCCAATTGTGAACGTTAACAAAATGCATCATCCGTATGTCAAATTTTAGAGAACTCGCGGAAAGGAATTGAAAAGCCTTGCTGCATAATGGATAATTTTTCATGATGATTTTAACTTTGGTTTTGCTGTATCATCAAAGGACTGTTGCGGCAAAAGCAAACTGTTTATTCTCAAGGAAAAATATGCCAGGGCTGACGAGGCTGTAGAAGCAGCCAGACAGAAAAAGCCACCCATATATCAGCTTTCACTAAAGCTACAATTCAATAAGGGTAGATTTAGCATCAGCAAACAATTAGTGAAGGATAACAAGAGGTTTAGTGCTTTGATATGCAGCAAAGCACTAAACCTCTCGTGCAGCAAAGCACTAGTGCCTCAAAGCACTAAACAATCTTTGGACCGACAATCTCACAGTGCATGTTATTTCGTCAAAGAAAGAAAAAAAAAAAAAAATGGCCGGTCCTATCACTATATCTAGTCTGAAGAAATGGAGGACGACCAGGCAAGTGAGATGGCACCATGATCTTGCTGATTCGATAGAAAAGTTACATTTATACTCTGACACATGTGGCTCACAAAACAGAAATGTCCGTTTTGATTGTTTTCTTACTACGCATCTCACTTAGCTACCAGCACACTGAGGCATATTTGTCAGAGATTCCTATAGCCAGGTCATACTCACTCAGAATGTGACAGTAGCATTTCCCGAATTGAACAGACAAAGTAAATGTCTGATATTGTTGTCTAAATACCAAGAAATTGGGTTAACGTTATACTATGCACAAGAGGTAAAAATACAAATGCTTGCGTATAAAATGAAGTAAGAGGAACTTCTTAACTGGGACAAATTCTTCAAACCTGAAGCATTAATAAAGGAAAGTGAAGTTTTTCGTGGCTAGACATTCGTTGGATTTAGCATGAAAAGTATTTTTTTAATTCTGAAGTATAAGACAAACTTCAAAGAAGAGGAGCTGTTCCAAGTAATGAACTTTGGAAAATAGAAAGGACAATTCCAAAAGGGTAGTGATAGAAGAACCCAAATGGAGAATCTATTAGCAAAGAGGAATACGATGATCTTATATCACTACTTCCTTACTTGAAGAACGGTTCCATTCGTAAGCACAGACTTCAACTTTTATCTATCAATGCACTGAAAATACAGGAACATCCAGATATATCTACTTTACATAATAAAATTTGGTTTTCATGATTACACGGGTGCCTGCCTCTCCCATTAAAACCCCGCACTTCACACTAACATCCACCTTTTCCAGTAGACTCCCTCTGTACTTTGCCCCCCCCCCCCTTCCTCATACATATTGACCTGAAGGTACAATCAAAGAAAGTGAGAAGTTGGGTCTAAAATTGCATATATAAGGTTTTAGCCCGAGCATAAAATTATCTACTGTCGTCCCCCTCCCAGTTACTGTTGTGCAATAGTGTAATATTACATAGCCATTAGTATTGCTATATAAATTATCTACAATTACCTTTCTATTTTTGCTGACTGTTCATTTACTTAGAATGGATACACCACCGAGTAGAGCATGGCGTCGTAACTCGAGAGGGTGTAGAAATAGCTTTTTGATTGTTCTTAACTGATTGGTAACCTAAGAATCATTTTTATCTCGATAACATTTTTAACTCTTTTGGGACAAAATTCTTGTTTTCTAGCACAAAATGGCGGAAATCTGCATTTTGCTGTGGTGTGGATTGTTCTGTTATTCAGACAGATCACCTTAAATCCAAGCTATCGTCCGAGTGAGCCTTCGACTATCTCTGAACATTGATTGAATACGATCATCGCTAAAAAAAAAACAAAAAAAAAAAAAACAAAAAAAAAACGCATCCATGGCAACCCTTTTCAGGAAAGATACATAATTCCATTTTATTTTATTTTTCAATGTGGGTTAGAAACCCCTGGTTTCCCGTTCTCAGACATGTTGAATCTAACTATGAGATTTTCATCAAGACCGTGTTAAATTTTTTTTTTATATGGGTTTGAAACCTCTGGTTTGCCGTTCTCAGACATGTTGAATTTAACTGTGAGATTTTCATCAAGATCATGTTAAATTTTATGGGTGTTTTCACCACTTTTCTACAATCAAGAGATTTCTTTTTATGAATAAGTTAGTTTCAAATTATTCCCGACCTCTGGTTTCTACTGAAAGGGGAGCTTTTTTTCCTGCAGTTCACCATGAAAAATTAAAATAGAAATCTACGAAACAACTTTTGTATATCCATCGATTCTCTCAAATACTGGAATAATAAAAACTTATTCCTATTCTGCAAAAGAGAAACTATCTGTGCATCCAAAATTAAGATACAGAACAGAAGAAAAGAACAGAAAGCAACAAAAGAAAATTTGGAGAAAGCATAAATTTCTGAGCCCTAATCAAAACATAACACGAGTCTTAATAAAAAGCTTACGAAGTGAGCTAGTTGAAATAGTTGATTGCTGTCTTGAAACCAGACTCCCACGAGTGTAAACTTCTCGACTTACGCTAGAAGTGTCGGACGATGCACGCGAGTCATCTAGTTGAATAGGGTGAACCATGCCAACTTGTGGTACCTAAAACGATAATAATGTGTTTGTTTTGCTTGCACTACATTTGCTACATTATATCATCAAACACAAGAGTATTAAGGCAACACTCCACAAGGTGTGGATGGTAAGAGTGCAGGGGAGCAAGTACAAAGAATATGACTTTTAGTATTGCAATTGAGGAATTCAGTCCCCTCAGCTTATTCAGATGATTTTAGTACTACAACAATTTGTCTTAGCCATAGCACAAACATTGCTACCTTTTATCGCTAATTTTAATGCTCGTTTTTGCTATTCAAAATGAGAAAATGCAAATAATCTACATTCCGACGCGCAATATTGGGCATTCTTCGGTCTATAAACATGAATAGAACTAAAGAAGAAAAGGAGAACTATGCAGATTAGTCCCAACCACGTTTTTTGGTGTCTCAAAAGAATATCCAAAAATGATCAGTGACTGCCAGACTTCTATTGGTTCAAACCCATGCACTACGTAAAAAGAAGCATTGAGATAAGTATATATTAGGTTGGTGCTGACGTTATTAACAAAACTTGAGATGCTCAAATACTAAGGATGGTGTCACGCAAGGAACGTGTACTTGTCATCTGAACCTTTCTCTTATTATAGCCCCAGAAAGAGGGATATCACCACATTTTTTTTACAGCTTACTGTTTGAAATACGGTCAGTCAGAAGGGTACCCAAAAGAATCCTTAGACAGTTCCTCTGGAAAACATCTAACAAATCCTCCTCCGCCTTTCGGAGCACCCACGTTTTTCGCGCGGGAGGGGAATTCTCCAGTGAGGAGTATTCCGCAGGGAGGAAGGGATATTGCCTGAGAAATTAAACACTTTTAAAGTTAAAAACAAGGCCGTTATCCACACGCAGGGAGATCTTCCGCCGATGGGGAGTTTTCCGCAGGTGGGAATTTACCTTCAATTCCCACGCATTACGCATAAGCTAGTAATCTATAAAATTAAGGACTAACGGAAACAATATAAACCAAAGACATTAGAATACAACTGGCACCAAATAACATTATTTCAAGCAATTTATGAGAGTATTTTCTTCAATTCCTCATCCAAATACTGCTACTGTTCTTATTAGCGTTACCTTCTTTCGTTATCGGCTACCTGAGTAAAACGGTACATTTTTCATTGGGCTTAGGAACCCCTGTGTAAAAATGGATCTCAAAACGTTGTACATATTTTAAATCACTTTATTTAGGAGTCAACATGTAACTTATACACACATTTGATCTCTAATAACAGAGTCTTTGATTTGCACAAAAAAAAACGAAAAAAAAAAATTCTTATGAGCTAAGCAAATAGTTGGTTTACGCGGTGTTGAATGTTATTTGTTTCCTCAGGAAAACCTTTCATTGGTTCTACAAACAGGGTTTCGTCTTGTTATCTCTACAATAACAGAAAGAGAGAGGGAGGGGGGATAAGAGAGAAAGAGACAGCGAAACAGAAAGGGCAGAAACAGATTAAGATGGCCAAAATACTAGGTAAGTGTCTCTCAAAGAGGTTTTATAAATAAAATCTTGGGGACCATGTTTGGTACCCTGTCAGAAATAACATTTACTTATTGTCGAGCTTAGAAGAGTACTCTACCTGTAGTATTGGCGGATTGCCATTGCTGGAACTATGTGGCAAAGTACCATAAGCCACAGATCCATATTGGCTAGATTGCTGACTTGTCCTTCTTGGATGACCAATGGGATAATTTGGAGCATAATTGGTCGGCACAGTGGGAGGCGCAACAGCAGGAGGAGTCCTGTAATCGCTTCTTCCGCTTCGAGAAAGGGTCCCAACAGGTACTCGTCCTTGCGGAGGAGTAGGGGGTTTAGATGTTGGAGCAGGGGGAACTGGACTTGGTCCTCCAATCGACATATTTAAACTACTTTGGCTCGATAGCCTCTGGCGTTGCATTTGAAGAGGTATATCTTCGGCTACACGTACACCATGACCCACATCGTCTAGTTCTGAAATCAGAGTAACAAGTGTTTTAAAAAAAAAAAAAAATTTAAAATCTCAAATAAAACCACTTGAAAGCACTGAAATCACTGGATACTTTTTAGAATTGAAAAAAAAAACATAAAGCACTATGGTCAATAAAATATCAGATTCTTGAATCAGTTAAAGTTAGACAGCCTTTGACTTTACATGGAAATTTATAATTTACTCTAATTTACAGCTACACACAGTGCAGGGGGAGGTGGGGAGGAGACAAAGGACGATTTCCACCCTGATATTGGTACGAAGTGCACCTACCGAAAAAATTATGGCTGAAAATGCACTTATTGTGCCCTGACTCACTCCCCTCCCTCGATCGAAAGAGAAACTCAATAAAAACGCTTTAATACATTGGTTTAAGGATTTTGAAAGCGGTATCACTGATCAGAGCAGACGACCGAAGACTGGAATTTCGAAGGAGGGAGCCAGAAAAAAAAGAACAGGTAAACCATATGAAGAATATTTGAAATTACTGTTAAAACCGTAAATCTTTTTAAATTTGAAATTACTGTTAAAACCGTAAATCTTTTTAAATTTTGGGGGCAGCCCATGCAAAAGCCCCCTCCCCCCCAAGCTTACATTGCAAGCCTGAACTTATTTTATGGTCCGGAAAACCGTAACTGTGACCGTAAACTCATCTATTGCTGAGTCAAATTTTTAGGGCTGTTTTCCAACCTGAAAGCTCTAATTTGTACTGCTTTTAACTATAGCTCTTTCAACATCTTTTCATGCATGTATACAAACGAACGAATAAGTTAACTACCGAACCCTGTCAAAAACAGTTAATAGACTACGACCTCCTCATTTTAAAACAAATAAAAAGCAGAGAAAAACCAGACAAGAGTGAAGAAATTCTCTAATTTTTGGGAACTCCGGTGCTGAATAGAAAAATTCTGAACACAAAATCTTTCTAAAAACAATGAACATCACAAATCTTCAAATCCTTTTCACTAAAAAAAAATGAATATAATCCTGAAAGTAATTAGAAACGGACAATAGAGGTACTTCATAAAGACTGAGGTACCTCAGTCTTGATCTAGGGTTCAAGGTGCTAACCAGCGATTTGAAATAAACTGTATCAGTGTTCCGATTAAAATTATACGACGAGAGATTGATTCGCACCATCTGAACAGTAGGTTAAAAATTTTTCGCAACAAGAAGAAAAATTTCGATAAACGAAAACTTGAACAGATATCTGAGTCAAAACGGACCAGGTTAACCCATTGTATTTGGAAATTTGTATTGTGCCAAATGATTTCAGATTGTGCTGCATTGTACCAGGACCTCTAAATTGTACCAAGAACGGCGCAGGCGTACAACGTTGACAACGCTGGTGCTAACAACTTTTTTCGGATTTATTGAACTTGAAACTTGCATTGAACCTGAATTAAAACAGTGACTATAGCTATTATAGCGTTCTTTCAAAATACTTTGATGTGGACTAAAAATATTACCTAACCAAGATGATCTTACTTTAGATTCTAGATATTTAAAATACTATTTGAACGCAAAGATAATGCATTTAAACCATTGTCAAACAAGTGATACTAGTAATCTGGTGCAAGTGACAAAGAACTCTGGCACCCATATGGATACAAAAAAAAATCGGGGTTGCCCCCCTAGTGGTTATGTCTATCAGAGTATGCCCTAAAGAGGGATCTCTATTTTCAAAATAAAAAAAAATACTTGTAATAATATTTGTTCTATCTGCAAAGCCGCCAATAAATTTTTTAATAATCCCAGTGAGAATGAGCCTCCAACTCTTCAAGAAATATTCAACCACCATTGAATGCAATAGTCCCTTTGTCTCAATATTCGCTCTTGGGTGTCAGCCAGCATGCGCATGCGACAAACAATTCGAGAGATATTTTTTGGCTAAATGAACAGGTAAAGCAGGGTAATTCTGCCTACAAGGGCTCTGTAGATTCGCTGTGTGGCTTGTCGAAAACTTTTGTAATTAGAGATTTGATTCTTATGTGACTGAGAACTCAACTCTGCTTTTTATATGCGATCCATTTAGGATTTAGCATTCCAGAAACTGAAATTACTAAAACTACGGGTATTGCTACATTTGTTCCTAGAGAATTTAGTTCTATTTTTATCTTAGGATGATTATTTTTTTCTCGCTTGCAAACTTTTTTAATTGTGTTTTAGGCAGTTGCTATTTGCATACAGACTATCACAACGTTTTGTCTTTTGCAACATTTTTGTTATTTTGCCACTTACTAATTTTATTAAATAAAAAAAAGTTTTTTTTAACTGAAAGTAAGGAACGACGTTAAAACGAAAAGAAATTATTCCGTATATGAAAGGGGCTGTCCCCTCCTCAATGCCTAGCTCTTTACGCTAAAGTTTATCATTGTTTAAAAAGAAGAGTTGTGAGAAAGTCAAACTTTAGCGTCAAGAACGAGGCGCTGAGGAGGGGACAGCCCATTTCATATACGGAATAATTTCTGTTCGTTTTAAGTTTTAACGTCGTTCCTTACTTTCAGTTAAAAATACTTGTTTTTTTCTATTTTATTTTTTGAACGTTTTTGAATTAATGCGGGTTTTGATTTTGGCTCACCGTACATGAATAATTAAAGTAAAATTTAAATATTAATTTTATTTGGTTAAATAGCTTTCTCGAAACTTGTTTAATTTTATTTGCGAACGTTTTTATTAGTAATAAATATACGTAACTTACGAATTAACTTACGTAACGAACTTCTATATTCATATATTTTTAATACGTATATTAGAGGGTTCGCATCCTAGTCAATACTGTGCTCTTTAAGCTAAAGTTCAAATTTTGTTCCAATTCTTTAAAAATGACCCCTTAATCACAAATGCCGTTAATTAGAATAAATAGCTCTTATGAAAGTACTAAAAAATCTTTGGCTTAAAGAGCGAGGTATTGACTAATGTTTTCTGTCGTTTTAAGTTTTGATGTTGCTCCTTACTTTCAGTTGAAAAACTTGTTTTTTTATAAATAATTTCTGATCTTTTTTTAAATAATGCTGGGAAATCCGGCGCCCCCTTCATAACACTGTCCCTTCCCCCATGAAAACTTCCTTCATGGAAAGATCCTCCCACATAACCCCCCCCCCCCTACCATAAAAAATCCCCCCTGAAAACGTCTGTATACTTCCCAGTAACCAATACTATATGTTAACATTGGGTAAAGTTCATAACTTTCAGCCCTCCCCTTGGTGACTTCGGGTGATTTAGTCATCCTAAAAGACATAGTTATCATATTTTCGACCATGCTGAACATAATGGCTATCTCAAAATTTTGATCGGGTGACTTTGGGAAAAAATGAGCGTGGGAGGGGGCCTAGTTGCCCTCAATTTTTTTTGGTCACTTAAAAAGAGTTTTTTTTTTTTGGTCACTCCATGATAACATGGAGCTTAATAGCATGAGCTTAATTGTATTTATTTTCAACTTCTGGATTACTTAAAATATAAAAGTAAAAAAAAAGTAAGTATGACGGCACTAGACCCTTAAGGTCCAAACCGACGGTGCTGATCTCCGTTTCGTGGCCCTTCAGCCAGGAAGTACAATAGGGGGCTGGGGGCCAGCCATCCAAAATAGCACCATATTAAAAATATGGTGCTAAAGAAACTTTTCGAGAGAGACAGTGTAAACCAAATACAGAGAAAAATCTTTCAGTCGTCAAATCCCTTTCTTGTACACGCTAATCATGAATCTAAATTAGCTTTTCGTTTTTCTTTAAATTGTGGAAAGCTTTGGAATGGTCCAGCTTTTCTATGCATGAACGAAAAGAATCGGTTTTCCAGTGGAAGCCTAATCCGAGATTGATGTGACTAAAAAGACAAGCTCTACTTTAACAAATAAAATGAATATAATCTTCTAAAAAGAAAGGACATTCACTTGTTGAGTGAGCAACTCATTTTGGTGACTATTCGAATGCTTGTGATGATCTTAAATAACTTTTGTATGTTGACCATATTTAAATAGTTCTTTGGATTTGAATAATTTTTCTATTTTGTTTGATTCTTTATTGTTCGAATGTCGGAACCAAAAATCACAAGACCACTATGGGATCGTCTCAAATCATGTCAAAGTTGCTATTTCTTTGCTCAGTTCTTCTTTTACTTTTTTTTTTATTTTATCCTAAAGTCCGGTAGCGTCCCTTCATCTTTTAGGGTTAGGGTGGTGACTCCAAAACCAACATCTGGTAAAATAGATCTCTGATCTAGTGATTCCTATAGACGAATAACAAAGAGTTCTATAAATGGTAAGCTTTTTGAAATGTGGAAAAATGATCTTTTTGAATGCTTGGATGATAGTCTTAATCAAGTAGGCTTCAAAAATGGAATGGCCTGTGACTATGCCCATGCAATATTTCATGCGATAATTAAAAAAACAAGGTCAACTGGCTCCCTGTTTTATACACATTTGATTGACATAAAAGAAGCCTCTGACAATATTTCGCATGCTTCCGCTCTTTCAGCTCTTATTAGTAGTGGGATTCCCCTTTATGTGGCTAGAGTTCTTAGGTCCTGGTATTCAGGACTTGAAAAAAATTGCAGCACCTACTTCTAATTCTTTTTCTAATCCAATTTCTATTGGTTGTGGAGTAAGGCAAGGTGAAGTTTATCCCCTTTCATTTTTAATATATATTTGGTGGAGTGTCTTTGTTCACTTCCAGCATCCCCTTTCTCTTAGGAATAGGATGTGTCTTCTATTACATATACTGATAATATTATTTTATTGAGTCGTTCTAAACCTAGTCTAATTAAGAATTTGAATTTCCTTTCTAGTAAGTTTAAAGATAGATTCCTTATTGTTAGTGTTATAAAATAACAATGTTTTCCCACCAATAATAATAACCGAGCTGAACAAAATCGCGACAGGAGTATTTCCTCTCCGATTTCTGATACTGTTGATATCTTATTGTGCTTCAGCTCGTGATCGATACTCATCTTAGATATCTAGAAAAATTAGAACATTTGGTTCAATAACACGGCTACGTGGTTCAATAACACGGCTAGGTGGTATCTATACTCGTGATATTTTAGGTTCTCTTTTTGAGGCTGTTGCTCTTCCACATGTTCTGTCCAGTTATGTTTTTAAGCCTATTGTAGATTATTGCTTTGTTTCATTTGTTCAAGTATTTTTGCAATTGCATTTGCGTACGCTATGTTATACACTCCTCGGTTTTGAAGAGAATAAATAAATAATTGGAAACATAGTTTTTAAACAAGTAAAATTTATAGTCTTCCACTTTATTTCAACTTACGTGAAAAGTCAACTGGGCGTCGGACATACTTTATGGGTCTTTCAAGTTGTGCAGGGGCCAAAATCTTGTACTGTCTTATTGAAGTCTTATTGGCTGTCAAAACCCCAATCTCTCTCCGTGCAACCTTTTCTTTATGAATCATCACCATCTAGAAATGACAAATATAACAGCGTCAAAGAGCACAAGATTTTCACACACTTATGAAATATTACCGTTTGAAGGAAGCTTTGAAGATAATACCATTACACAAAGGAGGTAAGAGATATGACCCATAAAACAAAAGACCCATTTCTATTCTCTCTTTTTCTAAAATATATGAAAATGTAATTGGATCTAGGCTAAATTATTACGTTGAAAAAAAAAATCGTGTATTATTTAAGCTGGATAAAATCCGTGTGACTGGAGAGAGCTTCTTATGGTTTAAGCCTTACTTGAGTGGCTGGGAGCAAATCGTGGTGAACGGGTGTTCAACTTCTTTAGCTAATGGGATAACATGCGGAGTGCCCCAAGGGTCTATACTAGGTCCTTTTTTATTTTTATTGATCAAATTATGTGTTATTTGTCAGAGACTGGTATAATTTTTTTGCAGATGATACTCTTTTACTTGTTGCTGCACCATCAGTTAATTCATCAGTTAAATGATGTGGAGGGGGGAGCCGAGCTCTGATCCCTTTGACTCTTAAAAACGGCACCAGAACTTCTGATTATCAATCCAATGACTCCACTCCAAAGCCTATACGACCACCCTTTCTATAAGAACCTTATATGCCCCAAGGGCATAACTTACAATCCTTTTCCTGAGAGCTGTAGGGGGGGGGGGGGGTTATCTCCCTCACAGACATAATTTCCGAAACCTTCAACTACGATGAATAAAATTGTCCACTATAAAGAGTCCACTCCAAAGCATATACGGCCACCCTTTCTATAAGAACCTTATATGCCCCCAGGCCATAACTTACAGCCCTTTCCCTGAAAGCTGTGTGTAGGGGGGATGTTGTCTTCCTCACAGAAATTATATCCGAAACCTTCAACTACGATGAAAAAAATTATTATCTCCAAATTTTGATTGGTGATGTTAAGGGAAATGATGAGCATGGAGGGGGGGGGGTAACTGCCTTCTGATTACTATGACTCTTAAAAAGGCCACTAGTAACTCAGATTACCAATCCAATGAGTCCCCTCCGAAGTATACAACCACCCTTTCTATAAAAACATTATATGCCCCCGGGGCATAACTTATAACCCTTTCCCTGAGAGCTGTGGGGGCGGGTCTTCCTCAAAGACATAATTTTTGGTCTCTTCAACTACAATTAACAAAATTGCTATCTCCAAATTATGATCCGAAGTACTTCGGTGAACGACAGGCGTGGGCAGGGGGGCTGGTTACTCTCAAATCACTTTTGACTCTTGAAAAGGGCACTATAACTTTCAGTTTCAAATCAAATGGGCCCCATCTGAAGTTTATGCGAACACCCATTCCATTAAAACCTTGTGTGACCCCAGGCCATGACTTACAACCCTATCTCCTGGGCACGGGGTAGTTGTGTTAACCCTAGAGGGATTGTTTTAGTTCTTTGGACTATTTTGAGCAAAATCGCTATCTCATAATTTTAATCAGATTCGTTTGGTTATGAGGGGTAGTCGGTGGGGGGGGGGAGGGGGGCTAGCTGTCCTCCATCACTTTTGAATTTTAAAAGGGAAAAAGAATTTCCAATTTTTAACCAAATGAGCCTCCTCTAAAGTTTTTACAGCCATCCCTTCCATAAAAACCTTAAATACCCCCTGGGCATAACGTACAGCCCTTACCCTAGGCTCTGGGGTTCGTTTCAACCCCAAAAGCCTTGTTATATGATATTTACACTGTTTTGAATAAAATAGCTATCTCAAAATGTATTAAATGCAATTCGGGACAATACGACGAGTGTGTATCTGTGTGTGTGTGGAGGGAGGGGGGGAGCTGCCGTCCGACCACTTTGACTCTTAAAAAGTGGACTAGAGCTTCTGATTACCAATCCAATTAACCCTTTTGAAATTTATATGACTACGCTTTCTATAAAAAAAAACCTTATATGCACTCAGAACATTACTTTACAACCCTTACCGTGAGGGCTGGGGGGATTTGTTATCCTCAAATATATAATTTCCAAACTTTTCAGATACGCTGAACAACATGGTATCTCAAAATTTTGATTGGAAGTGTTTGGGGAAATGATGGGCGGGGGTGGCGGGCATTAGCCCTCCGATCACTTTCGGAGTTGTTCACTCCGATCACTGACTAATAAAAAGGGCACCATTCCTCTCAATTTTCAATCGAATGAGCCTTTTTTGAAGTTTCTACGACAACACTTTCTATAAAAACCTTATATGTCCCCAGGGCATAGCTTACAACCTTAGCCCCGAGGGCTGTGGGGGTCGTCATCCTCAAAGACATAATTTCCGGACCCTTCAACTACGTTGAACAAATATCAAAATTTTGATCGGAAGTGTTTGGGAAAAGGATGGGCGTGGGGGGGGGGCATTCGCCCTCCGATCATTTTCGACTATTAATAAGGGTACTAGCCCTCTCATTTTCCAATCGACTGAGCCCTTTTTGAAGTTTCTACGACAACACTTTCTAATAAAAAACATTATATGCCCTCAAGGCATAACTTACAACCTTTGCCCTGAGGACCGTGGGAGGGTTTTTATCCTCAAGACATAATTTCCAGACCTTTCAACTACATTGAACAAAATGGCCATCTCAAAATTTAATTGGATGTGTTTGGGGAAATGGTGGGCGTGGGAGGGGGTTTGTTACCCTCCAATCACTTTTGACTATTAAAAAGGGCACTATCCCTCTCAATTGCCAATCGAATGAGCCTTTTTGAAGTTTCTACGACAACATTTTCTAATAAAACCTTATATCCCCCCAGGGCATACCTTAAAACCTTTGCCTTGAGGGCTGTGAGGGGGGGGGGGGGGTTCGTCCTCAAAGACATAATTTCTGGACCTTTCAACTACGTTGAACAAATTGGCTATCTCAAAATTGTGATTAGATGTGTTTGGGGACATGGTGGGTGTGGGAGGGGGATTAGTTGCCCGCCAATCACTTTCGTTTATTAAAAAAGCCACTATCCCTTTCAATTTCCAATCGAATGAGCCCTTTTGTAGTTTCTACGACAACTCTTTTGATACGACGTGCCCTGGTCTTAAAAAAAATAATAATAATACATTGTGCCAACATTGTTCTTTACTTAGGTAGCGCTATTGCGCTGCCTATGAACACTGATTGTGTTTAGGAAAGGCAGAGTAGCCAAATAACAGAAATGCACACTGATATTCAGAAATACCTGGACAGGCTATTTAGGCTTCTTGCAAGAGTATCAAAGTTGTTTTATTTTTTACAAGTCATCATTCATTAAAAAAAAAAGTTACTAAGAAAACAGCAGGTTTTTTTTGGCAATATTCTTAGTTTTTTATAAGGGAAGCGGGATGTTTCTACCAATAAATACAACCAAATAAATCTTCAATATATAATAAAAAAGATGTCTTTTACCCTAGGCAGTGTAGAGTTAGGTTTCCATGAAGAAAAATTTGTAAAGGTCTCTTTATGAACTGAGACTTTGACTTCCTTAGGATTATGACAAGAAAATATATTTTGGGTCACTCACATAATTCAGAACCCAAGTTGATAAAGATCCACCCATAAGTAGCCTTGGCTGAATTTAGTAAAATTGGAATGAATAGTATTTTTGAAAAAAAAGAGGCATAAAAAGCAAATAAAAATAGCTGTTATTAAAGAGCTATTAAAGGGAGTTTGAAACACCATAAAGTGTTGGTCATTATGTACTGAAACAGATGTTGTTTTAAATATGAGCCAATGTCAAGGATTTTATGGCCAGTTGAATGTGCTGCTATTTTTCAATTTCCCAAGAGGAGTCCTTTAGATTAATCTCAGAAGAAGGACACGTCTCCTCACTTCCTGAAGAAGGAGAATCTAGTTATCTATAGTCTGAGCATTTTCCTTGTTATACAGAGAGGGGTGATGAAAATCAAAAAGTTTGTTTTAACTATTTTCCAGGTTTTCCAGACGGATCTCAGACAGAAGGGGCACCCCTTCCTCTGGTCAAGGGAGAGAGAACGCAATTAATTACAATGAGATGATTAGCTGAACTAGTTTTGATAGTATAGACAGAGACGG
Source organism: Artemia sp. Qi Xiang Cuo (assembly GCF_049724085.1). NCBI lineage: Eukaryota > Metazoa > Arthropoda > Branchiopoda > Anostraca > Artemiidae > Artemia > Artemia sp. Qi Xiang Cuo. The sequence continues at coordinate 28,893,933 of NC_142798.1, read as the reverse complement.
AATTACTTAGACGTTAATTGATTTGACTGTTGTATTTTTAGATAGTCCTAAAAATATTATTTTTCTCCTTTGAGACTTGTATTCAACAAAGATGTCCATTTCATGAGCTACTGAAAGTTTTACTGTTTAACCTATACATGTTATAGGAGCATTTAAAGCATTTAAAAGAAGTCAGTAATTTATTTTAAAAGAATCAACAGCTGATACAGAAATCACAAACAGGACAACAACCAGCTCATGCAAACTATAAATGGCAAAAAGGGAATGATAAGAACCTGGTTAATGTGATTCATCTGACTCTCCATTTCATTCATTCTAGCTGATTGTTCATCCAGCATGTTGAGAAAATTGTAGGCCAATGTGTTGATTTGATAAGCAACACTTGCAAGGGATTGAGTGGCATAGTTTTTTGTTTCTTCAAATGCGGCTTTCTTGTCCTCAGCCTTAAAAGAAACAAACTTAAAAATGGTAAAGAAAATACATTATAAATAAATTTTATGTACACACAATGTAAACAAAGAATCTATTTAAATTGTAGGTACACATAGGCCAATGCCTTACAGGAAGGGTTATTAAAAGATTTTTTTAGAGGGAAGGTTGAAAACACACATGGGGCACAGTTGTAGTGCCCCATGTGTAGTGATCCCATTCTTTCTTATTCCTTATATTGAGGACTGGACCTGTGTCCACAATATAACAATATAATTTAGGCAGGTGGTAAGATATGTAATAGTTATTAGGGACTTGGTATGATTTCTAACATTGTGCTACCCCTTACCAACCATCAATGGTTTTTAAACCGGAAAACTCAGATAATTTAAGGTGAAACAATCTGTGAGCCTGTATAAGTCTTCTGTTTATCCAATTTTTAATTGCAGCAAATCTATTTAACTTTCTTTTAATATTATGGATCACTCACCCATGAACAACAAAAATTACAAAATTTGGTACCAAGATGCTTGTTTCTTTATAATATGAATAATTAAAAAAAAACTTTTTCAACAAAATAAGTTTTTCAAAGAAAAGTAAAGAACTCCATTAAACAAAAAATGAGCAAAAATAAAAATCAAATATTCTACCAAGCTCGAAACTACCACAGATCAGCATCGATAAATAAATGAAACCCAAAACGAACAGAAATTACAATAAATAACCGATTCAAACTCAAAACGAGCAGAAATTAACAAAAGTTGGGCGCTAAACCCCTATGCCTTCCCAAGGCCAGCACAAAATTTGCACTTTACTTAAAAAAAATAAATGTTTTTACTTTTATAACTTTAATAAATCAAAAAATTGTAACATTTTGATTACTAAATATCAGTATATGTATATTAAACTGACAATGCATATTCATTTGTATAGTTTGAAGAGTGTCCTCTTCAAAACATATTTTCTAACTGGAAATCAACTACACTGAACAAAATGTCTATCTCAAAATTTTGATTGGATGTGTTTGGGGGAATGATAGGCGTGGGGGGGGGAGGCTAGTTGCCCTCCAATCCTTTTGGACTATTAAAAAGGGCACTAGCCCTTTGAATTTCAATCGAATGAGCCTTTTTTGAAGTTCTACAACAATACCTTCTATAAACACCTTATATACCCCGGGGGCATAACTTAAAACCCTTCCCTGAGGGTTCTGGGGGAGTTTCCTCCTCAAAAACATATTTTCTATCTGAATATCAACTATGCTTAAAAAAATGTCTTTCTTCATATTTTTTTGGGAGGTTTGGGGGGGAAGTCGGGGCGGGGGGGGGGGGCTTGGTGCCATCCAATCACTTTTAACTATTGAAAAGGGCACTAGCCCTTTGAATTTCTAGTTGAATGAGCCTTTTTTGAAGTTTATACGACAACGCCTTCAATAAAAACCTTATATGCCCCCAGGGCGTAACTTAAAACCCTTGCCCTGAGGGTTGTGGGGGAGTGTCCTCCTCAAAAACATATTTTCTATCTGGAAATCAACTAAGCTGAACAAAAATGGCTATATCAAAATTTTGATCTGATGTTCTAGGGGGAATGATGGGCGTGGGGGGGGGCTAGTTGCCCTCCAATCACTTTCGAATATTAAAAAGGGCACTAGCCCTTTGAATTTCCAATCGAATGAGCCTGTTTTGAAGTCTCTACGACGACCCCTTCTAAATGAAGTGCCCGGCTTTAAAGAAAAAAATAACAAACTGTACATTGTCAACATGATCTTATATGCCCTCAGGGCATAACTTAAAACTCTTGCCCTGAGGGTTGTGGGGGAGTGTCCTCTTCAAAAAGATATTTTCTATCTGGAAATGAACTACGCTGAACAAAATGGGTATTTCAAAATTTTGATTGGATGAGTTTGGGATGAATGACGGGCATGGGGGGGGGGGCTAGTTGCCCTCCAATCACTTTAGACTATTAAAAAGGGCACTAGCCACTTCAATTTCCAATCAAATGAGCCCTTTTGAAGTTTCTACGATAACGCTTTCAATAAAAAACCTTATATGCCCCCAGGGCGTAACTTAAAACCCTTGCCCTGAGGGTTGTGGGAGATTGTCCTCCTCAAAAACACATTTTCTATCTGGAAATCAACTACGCTGAACAAAATGACTATCTCAAAATTTTGATTGGATGTGTTTGGGGAAAGATGGGCGTGGGAGGGGGGCTAGTTGCCCTCCAGTCACTTTAGACTATTAAAAGGGCACTAACCCTTTGAATTTCCAATCGAATGAACCTGTGTTGAAGTTTCTACGACGACGCCTTCTATAAAAACCCTTATATACCCCCAGGGCATAACTTAAAACCCTTGCCCTGAGGGTTGTGGGGAAGTGTCCGCCTCAAAAACACATTTTCTATCTGGAAATCAACTACGCTGAACAAAATGGCTATCTCAAAATTTCGATTGGATATTTTTTGGGGAATGATTGGCGTGAGGGGGGGCCTAGTTGCCCTCCAATCACTTTCGACTATTAAAAAGGGCACTCGAACTCTCGATTTCTAATCGGATGAGTCCCTTTTGAAGTCTCTACGACGACCTCTTCTATATGAAGTGCCCTGCTTTAAAGAAAAAAATAACAAACTGTACATTGTCAGCATGATCTTATATGCCCTCAGGGCATAACTTAAAACTCTTGCCCTGAGGGTTGTGGGGGAGTGTCCTCTTCAAAAAGATATTTTCTATCTGGAAATGAACTACGCTGAACAAAATGGATATTTCAAAATTTTGATTGGATGAGTTTGGGACGAATGACGGGCGTGGGGGGGGGGGCTAGTTGCCCTCCAATCACTTTCGACTATTAAAAAGGGCACTAGCCACTCCGATTTCCAATTGAATGAGCCATTTTCGAAGTTTCTACGATAACGCCTTCAATAAAAACCTTATATGCCCCCAGGGCGTAACTTAAAACCCTTGCCCTGAGGGTTGTGGGAGATTGTCCTCCTCAAAAACACATTTTCTATCTGGAAATCAACTACGCTGAACAAAATGACTATCTCACAATTTGGATTGGATGTGTTCGGGTAATGATGGGCGTGGGAGGGGGGCTAGTTGCCCTCCAGTCACTTTAGACTATTAAAAAGGGCACTAGCCCTTTAAATTTTAAATCGAATCAGCCTGTTTTGAAGTTTCTACGACGACGCCTTCTATAAAAACCTTATATGCCCCCAGGGCATAACTTAAAACCCTTGCCCTGAGGGTTGGGGGGAGTGTCCTCCTCAAAAACACATTTTCTATCTGGAAATCAACTATGCTGAACAAAATGGCTTTTTCAAAATTTCGATTGGATATTTTTTGGGGAATGATTGGCGTCAGGGGGGGGCCTAGTTGCCCTCCAATCACTTTCGACTATTAAAAAGGGCACTAGAACTCTCGATTTCTAATCGGATGAGTCCCTTTTGAAGTCTCTACGACGACCCCTTCTATATGAAGTGCCCTGCTTTAAAGAAAAAAATAACAAACTGTCATTGTCAACATGATCTTATATCCCCTCAGGGCATAACTTAAAACTCTTGCCCTGAGGGTTGTGGAAGAGTGTCCTCTTCAAAAATATATTTTCTATCTGGAAATGAACTACGCTGAACAAAATGGATATTTCAAAATTTTGATTGGATGTGTTTGGGATGAATGACGGGCGTGGGGGGGGGGGGGGCTAGTTGCCCTCTAATCACTTTCGACTATTAAAAAGGGCACTAGCCACTTCAATTTCCAATCAAATGAGCCCTTTTCAAAGTTTCTACGACAACGCCTTCAATAAAAACCTTATATGCCCGCAGGGCCTAACTTAAAACCCCTGCCCTGAGGGTTGTGGGAGAGTATCCTCCTCAAAAACACTTTTTCTATCTGGAAATTAACTATGCTGAACAAAATGACTATCTCACAATTTTGATTGGATGTGTTCGGGGAAAGATGGCCGTGGAAGGGGGGCTAGTTGCCCTCCAGTCACTTCAGACTATTAAAAAGGGCACTAGCCCTTTGAATTTCCAATCGAATGAGCCTGTTTTGAAGTTTCTACTACAACACATTCTATAAAAAAAAACTTATATGCCCCCAAGGCATAACTTATAACCCTTGCCCTGAGGGTTGTGGGGAAGTGTCCGCCTCAAAAACATATTTTCTATCTGGAAATCAACTACGCTGAACAAAATGGCTATCTCAAAATTTCGATTGGATATTTTTTGGGGAATGATTGGCGTGAGGGGGCGGCCTAGTTGCCCTCCAATAACTTTCGACTATTAAAAAGGGCACTAGAACTCTCGATTTCTAATCGGATGAGTCCCTTTTGAAGTCTCTACGACGACCCCTTCTATATGAAGTGCCCTGCTTTAAAGAAAAAAATAACAAACTGTACATTGTCAACATGATCGTATATGCCCTCAGGGCATAACTTAAAACTCTTGCCCTGAGTGTTTTTGATTGGATGTGTTTGGGATGAATGACGGGCGTGGGGGGGGGGCTAGTTGCCCTCCAATCACTTTCGACTATTAAAAAGGGCACTAGCCACTCCAATTTACAATCAAATGAGCCCTTTTCGAAGTTTCTACGATAACGCCTTCAATAAAAACCTTATATGCCCCCATGGCATACCTTAAAACCCTTGCCCTGAGGGTTGTGGGAGTGTCCTCCTCAAAAACACATTTTCTATCTGGAAATCAACTACGCTGAACAAAATGACTATCTCACAATTTTGATTGGATGTGTTCGGGGAATGATGGGCGTGGGAGGGGGGCTAGTTGCCCTCCAATCACTTTAGACTATTAAAAAGGGCACTAGCCCTTTGAATTTCCAATCGAATGAGCCTGTTTTGAAGTTTCTATGACAACGCCTTCTATAAAAAACCTTATATACCCCCAGGGCATAACTTAAAACCCTTGCCCTGAGGGTTGGGGGGGGGGGGAGTGTCCTCCTCAGAAACACATTTTCTATCTGGAAATCAACTATGCTGAACAAAATAGCTATTTCAAAATTTCGATTGGATATGTTTTAGGGAATGATTGGCGAGAAGGGGGGGGGGCTAGTTGCCCTCCAATCACTTTCGACTATTAAAAAGGGCACTAGAACTCTCGATTTCTAATGGGATGAGTCCCTTTTGAAGTCTCTACGACGACCCCTTCTATATGAAGTGCCCTGCTTTAAAGAAAAAAATAACAAACTGTACATTGTCAACATGATCGTATATGCCCTCAGGGCATAACTTAAAACTCTTGCCCTGAGGGTTGTGGAAGAGTGTCCTCTTCAAAAATATATTTTCTATCTGGAAATGAACTACGCTGAACAAAATGGATATTTCAAAATTTTGATTGGATGTGTTTGGGATGAATGACGGGCGTGGGGGAGGGGGGGGCTAGTTGCCCTCTAATCACTTTCGACTATTAAAAAGGGCACTAGCCACTCCAGTTTCCAATGGAATGAGCCCTTTTCGAAGTTTCTACGACAACTCCTTCGATACGAAGTGCCCAGGTATGGAGAACCCAAAAAAAAACAACAACACATTGTGCCCACATCGTTCTTTACTAAGGCAGCGCTAGCGCGCTGCCTATTATCCATAGTACCTAGCTTCTAAAAACATAAAACCTGATATGCCACTAATCAAATTATTGAACATTACTTATATCTCACTTACTTATCTAACTTAAAAAGCCTTCTTTTGTAAATAATGTAGTTTCTTGAAATTCTAGGGCTTAATCTGAATCACTCAGGGGTGTATAGGCTGTTATAAATATACTGTATCTAAGGATACTTTACATCAGCTGTAGGTAGTATACAAAATCCCAACCTTGTCATTCCTATTCTACTGCTAATCCTTTCTTTGGAGACTCATTACATCACCCTTTACAAATCAGTACCAAAAACCCCAGGAAAACAAATCAACTAACTCCTGCTATGTTCACTAAAACACATTCTAATTAGAATGGGCTCTAAAAAAGAACATAGAGTTTGTACCAAGATCCAATTATGCATTTAGAAGCATTCGATCACAGCTCTTGAGAACTGAAATGCGCAAATTTCTATAAATCCATTTCAATTTTCTAGATACAATGAGCTGATCCAATATCACAGTTTTTGATATATGAGCTGAGCTAATACAGTTTTTTAGACTGACACTTACTTTGTGCAAGACTCTTCAGTTGTTTTAATACGATTTGGCAGCTTAGATTTCTTAGGCATTGTTTGTGCTGTAAATCTATTTGTAAGAGTTCTATTTATAACACAAAGTTTGCTCATACAGGTTCATTAAAATTCTAGCTGATGGGCTTGTTACTATCTTAGAAAGAAGTAGAGTTCAGGAAAAAATTGTAAGTCTATATCACGCCCCAAGGAAGGTGTTTTCAAGCTTGTATCTCTTCTCTTTCCCTATTTCTAAGACTTGGAAGTCCTAACCTTGGAGAAAAAATGATTCAGAAATTTTAGTTTAAACCTTTTTTTCTTTGACTCTAGGTTTTGAAAACGATTCCATTGCTTGAGTTCAATTTTGAGCCATATTGGGATGTTTGTTGTCATTTAGGGGCAACTGAACTCCACAAACAATAAACGAACTCATCTGTTTTTAATACAGATGGCTTTGAGGATAAAAAATTATGAAAGGGACACAATTTGAGGAGGTAGGGACAGAACCAGCTTTCTAACATGTTCCCAGCCACCAGGGAATACGTTTTATTAAATAGGTTGACAAACTGGCAAGTCATGCAGTTCAGAAGTCTTCTGGAATCAGCAAAAATTCTGTATCTACCGCCCTTAGGGATGCACTGAGACATAGAAATTGCAAATTACTTCATTATAGACTGGTGAAACTCATATTCAAAGACCACAGGAAAAACTTGGCATTTCTGAATATTAAGAGCCAAGCAACGATTCTCCAGAAGCAACAACACTTGTGGAACACACACCATTGTTGCCAATGTACATCAACAGTCAAGACTATTCAGCATCTCCTCCTTGAATGCCCTAAGTCAACAAAACAATCACCTCCAAGCTTAAAAGAACCACCAAAAACTGGGATTTCAGAAAAATATCACACTGGTACTATAAGTAGACCTTCCCACCCAGGAAGAAATATGTCTTCCAAAGTCTCAAAATTTTGTAAAATATATCTTTAAAATGGTAAGAACAACAGTTGACAAGCAGAAGAAAAGGAGGGTCGTGTTGCAAGAGCTGTAGGGGAACCTGTCAACTATCTACCCTTAAAATACAGGGAAAAGGAATCAGGTCCCTATGCTTCCCTTGTTTTTCCCTTATGAAGAAGCCAAATTAGTTTTCTTTTCCCCCTTGGAAGAATAACAATTAATGCCATGGAGGAGCATCACCCAACTTTGAAGCCACAAGGACCACAAATGATGCAACTCCAGGTACTTTTTACCAAAGAAGAAAGGTAGTTTTAATTTGAATAGCGTTTCAAAGTTTACAGTAGCTGCTCATCCATTTAATTTTCAATTTACTTTTTTTCTGGAGATTATGATTTATATTCACTTTGCAAGTTTTTGATAGGTGATTTTTCTGTAGGTCTATGGTTTTAACGTTTCAATGCAAGATGGCAATTTCGTTATCATTTGCTAAGCATGATTCAGCTTTATCCTTCTATTAAACTTTTTAAAATTTGCTTTGCATTTTCTTATATAGAAAAATACATTGGAAATTGTTGGAAAAAGAACAACGTAACTACTTCTTAAGCATATTTTGATCATTTTCTGAGAAAAAGTTTCAAGTAATATCATAATCCTTCTCTGGTTAATGGATAAGTCTGAAACTGATAAATCCAAAAATTCAAAAATCTTGTCTTTTTGATTCAAGTTAGAGTTGCAAGCTAGTTGCAAAATTATGTCCTTGCATTTGCTCTAAACAATAACACCTTTAGCTTAAGTGTTTTAAAAGGCAACCAGAAAATAAAAAATCTGGAATTACTGTCTGGCTATATTGTTTGTACTTTAAATCCTTTCTGATGAGTGCTAGTTAAACTATAGAGTAGAGTTGGTGTTTGACAGCCCCCTCTCAGATACAGAAGAATTTCCATTTGTTTTGGGTTTTAATATTGCTCCTGCTATATTTTTTTCTTTAAAATGCTTTCAGATAATTGTTAGTTAAACTTCAGTGCAAGGCCATACCCAGATTTTTTTTGGAGGAGGTTTTATTCTAAAAAAAACTTTTTTTTTTGGGGGGGGGGGGTAACAAAAAAATCAAAAAACGCATACAAAATTTGTTTATATCCATTTTTTTACGTTTTTACAAGTCAGACAAACATTTTGAGCGAGGGGGGGGGGTTCAAAACCCCCTAGCCCCCCCCCCCTCTGGGTATGGCCTTGCTTCAGTGTGAAGAGTTGGAAGTTCAAAGGCTGGCCCCCTCTTCATATACAGAATAATTTTTGGTTGTTTTGAGTTTTGATGGTACTCTTTTTATTTGAATCAGAAAGAACTTATTTCTAGTTTAATTTCTGCTTGCTTTTAATATCATATTTGGTGCAATAAAAAAAAATCAGGAGGGCTTCTGCTCCTGGCCTAGAGGATAAATTTAGCTTTTACATAATAATAATTCTAAAATGAAGATTGTCCTGAAAAAAGATGATCCCTAGGATTTTTTCTTTTTTAAGATGGGACAGAAATGCCAAATTAGTTTTTAAGACATTGTATTTATATTTTTAGGGGAGGATTCGTTAGGAATATGCTGCTCCTGGGGATTCTCCCATCCCATTCTTCTACTTTGGCATAGATAAGCATGCGACATGATGTTTTAGCTACCTCTGAAGCAGCAAAATCGAATATGATGGTAAATGAAGATAAATTCTCAGTAATGAAATTTCCATTTCTTACAAAAACCCAACATGCATTTGAACCATCCATAGACCATAACATCCTCAAAAACAGCACTACCCTGTATGGCATAGCAATTTCTTTTGATCCTAATTGGTACAAAAATATAAGATTGACTGTAAAAGGGCAAACAGTACTATCAAAATAACGAAAACTCTAACTAAAGAAATACTGGGCTCCAAAGGATGAAATAAAATTAATTTTTCTGCAGGTTAATCCATCCATTATTAGAATACACATATTCTAGTTGACATTTTGCTTAAACTAAAAAAGAGTGATAAAACTCAATAGGTTCAGGAGATATCAGTACAAATTACCTATGAAGTTACAAAAAATTATAAGTCTATATCACGCCCCAAGGAAGGTGTTTTCAAGCTTGTATCTCTTCTCTTTCCCTATTTCTAAGACTTGGAAGTCCTAACCTTGGAGAAAAAATGATTCAGAAATTTTAGTTTAAACCTTTTTTTCTTTGACTCTAGGTTTTGAAAACGATTCCATTGCTTGAGTTCAATTTTGAGCCATATTGGGATGTTTGTTGTCATTTAGGGGCAACTGAACTCCACAAACAATAAACGAACTCATCTGTTTTGAATACAGATGGCTTTGAGAATAAAAAATTATGAAAGGGACACAATTTGAGGAGGTAGGGACAGAACCAGCTTTCTATCATGTCCCCAGCCACCAGGGAATACGTTTTATTAAATAGGTTGACAAACTGGCAAGTCATGCAGTTCAGAAGTCTTATGGAATCAGCAAAAATTCTGTATCTACCGCCCTTAGGGATGCACTGAGACATAGAAATTGCAAATTACTTCATTATAGACTGGTGAAACTCATATTCAAAGACCACAGGGAAAACTTGGCATTTCTGAATATTAAGAGCCAAGCAACGATTCTCCAGAAGCAACAACACTTGTGGAACACACACCATTGTTGCCAATGTACATCAACAGTCAAGACTATTCAGCATCTCCTCCTTGAATGCCCTAAGTCAACAAAACAATCACCTCCAAGCTTAAAAGAACCACCAAAAACTGGGATTTCAGAAAAATATCACACTGGTACTATAAGTAGACCTTCCCACCTAGGAAGGTAAATGAAGATAAATTCTCAGTAATGAAATTTCCATTTCTTACAAAAACCCAACATGCATTTGAACCATCCATAGACCATAACATCCTCAAAAACAGCACTACCCTGTATGGCATAGCAATCTCTTTTGATCCTAATTGGTACAAAAATATAAGATTGACTGTAAAAAGGGCAAACAGTACTATCAAAATAACGAAAACTCTAACTAAAGAAATACTGGGCTCCAAAGGATGAAATAAAATTAATTTTTCTGCAGGTTAATCCATCCATTATTAGAATACACATATTCTAGTTGACATTTTGCTTAAACTAAAAAAGAGTGATAAAACTCAATAGGTTCAGGAGATATCAGTACAAATTACCTATGAAAGTTCGTTTTGCTTTACTCTGTTTATCTAAAATCATTTGAACTTGGCTCCCCTTTTGTACATCAGAAGAGACTATGCATAAAAATTGGCTGAGGCCTCCTCCTCCATCCCATCTCCAAAAATTCATTCCACCTTCCGTTTTCCCTCTTAGATCCCAACTTCCCAGAGAAAGGGCTGTAAAAATTCTAAAACAGAGACCAGTTTACTCCAGGTCACAGCAGTATTTTCAAAACTTTGTGTCAAGCTTTGTTCCTGCTTTTAATAATTTTTTCTAGTATTGACCATATTTTAATCATTATAGTATTTTTATTTTTGACTAAAAGATACCATGTTTGAGCCACTGTTTTTTAACACAAGATACGATGTTTGAATCATGCCTATAAAAATGTATATTGTATTCAGTGAATGATTTGAATAGATTTTTATTGCAAAAAAAGAATCTACTAGGTCATTGCACAAATAAAATAAGCGCTGCCTAAGTAAAGAACAATGGTGGCACAATGTATTATTTTTTTTTTTTGGTTCTTGGTCTTAGACCAGGGCACTTCATATCAAAGGAGATGTCATAGAAACTTCGAAAAGGGCTCATTCGATTGGAAATTGGAGTGGCTTGTGCCCTTTTTCATAGGCAGCGCCATAGCGCTGCCTAAATAAAGAACATTGTGGGCACAATGTATTATTTATTTTTTTATCTCCATACCCGGGCACTTTTTCTCCATACCTGGGCTCATTCAATTTGAAATTGGAGTGGCTTGTGCCCTTTTCAATAGTCAAAAGTGATTGTAAGGCAACTAACACCCCTTCCATGCCCACCATTTCCCAAAACACATCCAATCAAAATTTTGAGATAGCCATTTTGTTAAGCGTAGGGGAGAGGGGGGCTATACCGCACGGGGGCGAAACCGTACCTCCAAATTTTTCACCACCTAGCATGCAGCTTTTATGCTCTAAAAATTCACGCTAGATGACCTCTACGTAGTGCCCATTCGGCGGAAGTTTCAAATTAGTTGGACCACCGCTTCAAGTTTTGGCAGTCCTTGAAGTTTTTTTGCTCTTGCTGGAAATCTGGACATAGCAGGTCGGTGAAAGATGTTTCTTCTTCTTCTTCTAATTCACAGCAGGCGGGCTATTCAGTTGGTACTATTTAGCCCTCTTCTTTTTGCTTCACTCTGTGGGCTACAGAGCTACTGGCTTGGTTGTCTCTTATTTATTAGATATTCTCAGATATCTTTCAGTAGATCTTTTGACTCAAGGAGTTCAAATATAAGATGATAGACATCGATTTCTGTGCTCTGTGTGCAGGTATAGTTGGCTTGGCTCTTGGCTGATAGTGATATTTTGTGGTGTTTGAAGCATTTTAACAGTTTGCAAAGCAAGCTATATTGTGCAGACGTCAGCATATTACATTCAAATAGGCAATGGTCAATTGTTTCATTATTCATATTACAATGCCTGCAAAGAGGGGACAGGTGAATTGAACCACTTGTATTAGAAAGCTTATATGAGCATGCAAGGAATTTTAGTCCATTTGTTCCAGAAAAAATTATATGATAAATTTTAGAAAGATACTTATTGGGAAAGGGGGAAAGGATAGGATTAATCTTATTAAAATTAATATCTGATAGCCTCCATTGGTAAATATCTCTAATTGGGATTGGTCTCCCACTTGGCTTGTCAATATTTATAGCATTTTTTGCTATTTCATCAACTTGATGATTACCACTTATGCCAGAGTGGCTAGAAATAAACTGAAAATAAGTTTTTATGCCACTTGAAGCAAGATTATCAATAATACTGAGACAATGATAAGTATCAATGTCCAACTTATACTGAGGAACTGAGGCCAGCAACTCAAAGCTTGATAGAGAGTCAGAATATATGATAAAACTATTTAAATTTGCAATTAAAGGTTGATTTTACTTAAGATAATCTAATGCCATGGATATGGCATGTAACTCAGCAGACATTATAGATAAATTATTGGAAATTCTCTCACCCATTGCAATTTTCGGGTGAGGTAAAAAAAAACCACTAGTAGCCATCTCATTAATTTTTGACCCATCAACAAATATTTGGACGTGACTTTTATATGTAATTGTATTAAGTTCTGCAAATTTTCTGGACAAAAGCAATGGGGGTTAAATCTTTATTCCACTTTGAGAATTCATTATTTATTATGGGACTTGACTAATTCCATGGGGGGATTGGGGGAAAGTGGGTGCAATAGACTTTGCTGGTATGGGGAACTTTTTCTGAATATTGGCATACTCATCTGCAATACCTCTATACATGGCTGGATTTCTTGGCCAATTATGTAGTGCATGTGAGCTATTTGATTCAATTTTTGTAAGATATTTTGTCAAGAGAAACCTACGTCTCTCTCTTATTTTTGTTAATCTACTCTCCGTAATCAGAAACTTGGTGCTTGTGGGTTTTCTAAGAAAAAATATGAGACATATTATATCATTTTTTGTTGTTTAAATTTTTTGAATCTGGGTCTTTGCACATGCACCATAGACGATGAGCCCATAGTCAATATGGGGTCTTAAATGTGATTTATAAAACTGGACTAAGGTTTTCTCCTTACAGCCCCATCGCGTGGAAGGAAGTCTTTATTATATTTGTTTTTCTATAGCATTTTTTTATTGTGATTGAAATATGGAGGTGGAAGTTAAGTTTCTGGTCCAGCATGAGACCTAGGTAATTAATATGATTATCTTCTGGAATAGTTGTTTTATTTAGAGTTAGTTTTGCATTAACATGGTGTCGCTTCCGGTGAAATTGGATTATTTTTGACTTGGTGGGTGCAATGGGTAAATCTGAATGTTGAGAGAATTTTTCAAACTGGAAAAATGACTTTTGAAGATTTGACTGTGCTATCTGAAAGCAGTTGCCAGATGACCATAGCACCAGATCATCAGCATATTGTAGATTCGTGTGGGGTAGGTTCATGTCCCAGAGATATGGGGTAAATAGGAGGTAACTGAGGACTGCTCCCCGAGGTGGGCCTTTGGCTGTTGTCTTTTGGGGTGAAGAGGCTGAACCAACAAAAACGATGAAATTTTGCACTTCTATGAAGGATTTAATAACAGATACTAGCTTACGGGGTACTCCAAGGTTTGCAAGTTTGTTTAAAAGGATTTGGTGGTTCACATTGTCATATGCCCCTTCAAAATCTAGGAAAGCTGCAACTAGGACATTATTTTTTGAGAAAGATTCATTGATTGCATTTGTTAGCAAAATGAAAGCATCTGTTGAGGAGTGGTGTTTCCTGAATCCAGTTTGAGTGTGAGGGATCATATTATTTTTTTCAACAAACCAGAGGAGTCTGTGATTTTTTCTCCATTATTTTCCCCATCACAGGAGTAATCATTATGGACCTATAAGACTCAGGGTTATCTTTTGGTTTATTTTTCTTTAGGATTGGTAGGAGGGACGAACATTTCCATATATAGGGGAACCTAGAAGATGCCCAAGCGTGATTATAACAATTTTGCAGTTCTTGTTTGTATGAAGGTGTGAGATTCTTTATCCATGTGGGGTGTATATTGTCATAGCTGCTGCTAGTTTTGGTTCTAATATGAGGTATTACATTATTTAGTTCTTGGATTGAAAATGGATTAGTTATGAACTCAGATCTGGGGAGTGGTTGGTAACTTGGGTTCATAGAAATTGGGGACAGTTTGCTTTGATTATTTGATGTTAGCTTATTAACAAAAAGAGTTACAAATAGGTTAGCTTTTTCATTATCATTGTCATAGTAGGTATTATTATGTATAAGTTCATACAGGAGTGGGTTGGGGGAAGTCTTTTTCCCACAGATGTGGCTTATGACTTAATGTATAATTGGCTCATGTTTTTCTCTGGAGAGATTATTTGCAAAATTATTCCAGTATTTATATTTAGAATCTATGATAGTCCTTTTTAGATTAGATTCTGCTTGTAATTTTTTTAAATATGCAGTAGGTGATGGTTTTTTTATGAATTCTGTCCTAGCTGCCTTTTTTATCCTCCATTTATTTAGGCACTCATTTGTCCACCATGCTTTAAGAATTTGTTTAGGGAATGTTTTCTTAGGTGTTGTCCTGGGGATAGCATGATTAGCTGTATTTATTAGTAAAGATGTCAAGGCTTCAGCATGAGTGTCAACTGTTGTGTTAGAAATGCATGAACTTTGGGTGAAACTTGTAGTTTCATCATTTAGCTTATTTTGGAACATAGACCAATTTGCTTCAGTGTTGATATATTTGGAGGTATGAGATAAAGTTTCAGCAGGTTCATTTAGGGAGCAAACTATAGCAAAGTGGTCAGTACATAGACTATCAATTTTATTTATGTAAATTTTGTTCAAAAAATTTAATGACACAATTTGTAGGTCAATTTTGGAGAATCTGCCACTTTTGAGGTTGAAATATGTATTCAGGTTTGGAGGGGTAGCAACAGCTAATTCATTATTATTTGAAGTCATATGCTCAATGAATTTACCAGCTTTATTTGCTGGTTTATTCCCCCACAAAAGGCTGTGGGCATTGAAATCTCGACAAATAATGATAGTTTTTAACATATTAGAATTATTTATATAATTAAAGAAATCCTTGGCATCTGTAGTTTGGCCATTAGGGTTATAAAAGCTTATTATGTAGGTTTTTATATTATTCAGCCAAACACTGATACCAATTGCATCAACATCATTTGCAAAATCTGGAAAATTGATGCCACATAATTTTATATTATTTTTAACTAATAAAGCTACTCCACCTCCTTTTCTCTCTAAAGATCTATCCTTTCTCAGGATAGTATATCCCAGAGACTTAATTTGTTGATTTTGGAGTAAATGATTTTCCTGGAAGCAAGCAATATTAATGGAATTATTATTCATAAAAGATATTAGTTCATTTAGCTTATTTTCTGTGAGTGATCTTACACTCCATTGGAGTATTGATATATGTTGTGTTGTTGATTTATTCTTCATATGGCTCTGTATTAATGTTCAGCTTTGTTAAAAGTAAAGCAAGATCTTTTTTTGCTTGAATGAGTTTATAATCTGGGATGTAGATTTTTGCCAATTCTGCAATGATTTTTGTTTTCTGTAGTTGATGTATGTTCGTGGCCTGAACTGCATTACAGTTTAGAATGAATAAGCATTTATTTGGGGATTGCATTTTTGGTTGTGCATGCTGTTTGTTGGTTAGGGGATTGTTTCTGGTTTGTTTCTTCTTGGGAGGGGGGGGGGCCAGGCTGACCTCATCTCACCAGACAAGGAGGCTTGTTGGCTTGGTGATTCCTTCTGATAGGGATTTGAGCTAGGGGGCTTAGAAGATGGGCGTTAGAAGGGGGCGTTTCAATAATTGTGATAGCTAGAGTTCTGTGTTTTTGCAGGCGTTTAGGCTAATACTTGGTCTGTATGCTGTGTGATTTTCATTTTGATCAGCTGACGAGTTTGACCACGGCCACCATTTAATTTTTTTTTGTCTGTCTGGGGCGATTCTGAACAAAAATTTAGGGGCTATTCCGAACGAATTTTTAAGCGTTCGGTTTCGCCCCTTACTTAGTTTATCTATATATATATATATATATATATATATATATATATATATATATATATATATATATATATATATATATATATATATATATATATATATATATATATATATATATATATATATATATATATATATATATATATATATATATATATGTATATATATGTATATATATGTATATATATGTATATATATGTATATATATGTATATATATATATATATATATATATATATATATATATATATATATATATATATATATATATATATATATATATATATATATGTATGTATATATATAAGTTATTTAGTGTTAAAAAGCAGTTTCTACTTTCTTTTTGTTGCTTTCTCTTCTACTAATGCATTATAAAACAACATAATCGGTAGTCCTCGATATTGAAAAGTTGCATAAAGGTATGCTTTCAATTCTGTTCATGAGAGTTGTGGTACTAAAAAAAGCAGAATTTTCATCTTTTTTGTGTCCTTTTCTTTTACCGTTATATTTAACAAAGATTCGGCTAAGATAATCGATGGAATTAGATAAATCTGCCCCCCCTAGAACCGAAAGATATTTGACCTTGTATTTCCGCTTAACAACCTGCAATATATTGCTTCCTAGCCAACCAACAAGATCGTTTGTATTTGTTAATCCTTCGTTGTAATTATATTCTGAACCCCCTTTGTAACTGTCTTTTGACGAATATAATCTAACATTCATAACTATAAGGGATACTAATCTATCCCTTTCGAGCCACTGACCCCCTCTTTTTTCTAAGGGGTTCTAAATTTCGCGGGACTGGGTTGTGGCTGGCCCGACCAGTATAAACTTAAAACGGCCGTGCAGTCTGTAGTGACAGAACGACTGTATTGTGATACCGCTGTGGAAGAGTTCTCACTGAAAAAATCGACACTATTTGATGTCATATAACGTGTGAAGAATCGCATTTCCGAAATGGAAAAAGACGGCGTTGAGACAGTCCGCGCAACAGTGGAAGCACTTTTCGAGGTGATTGGGGTCCCACTGCGGACAGTATTTACTCAAGAACAAGAGAGAGAGCTCAGCAAATACCTTCAGAAATGCAGTCTAATGTACCAAGGGCTGACACCAAAGGCAGTCCGAAAGTTGACAAATGACTGGGCACAGATACTTTCTCTGAAAGTTCCCGAAATTTGGGCTAAAGAGGATATGGCTGGCTTAGATTGGTTCAAAAGCTTAATGTGGCGGACCTCGGAGCTGTCAGCACGCCGGCAAGAACATACAAGCATAGCACGAAAGTCTGGATTCACTTATACAGTGGTGACTCAGTTTGGGAAGACTTTGAAGTCTCGGTATACAAATTAACCGTTTTTGAATACACCGAGTAGTGAACAGCGATGAGACCGTTCGACTTAACTTTGTGAAATCATAATTCATCGTTGCGAAGAAAGGAACAACACAGGTCCAACAAACCGTATCAGCCGAAAGAGGCGAGACAGTCACTATGTTGTGTTTTGTGAGCGCAAGTGAACAGATGATACCTCCGGGGTATATCTTTCACCGAGTTAAAACCCCGGACAAGATGTTCCGAGACGGTCCCCCTGGTTGTGTAGGCCTTGGTCATTGCAGTGGTTGGATGACGGTGGACAATTTTGACTTGTCTATTCAGCATTTTCAGAAGCAAGTCAGCGCAACTCCTGAAAATCCGGTTCTTTTGTTGCTCGACAATCATGATAGCCACATTTCAATTCAAGCCATCAATTTCTGCAAGGAGAAAGAGATCCATCTTCTCACATTCCTGCCCCACTGTTCACATCGCCTTCAACCACTAGACGTGTCGATTTATAGTCCTTTGAAACACGCTGTCAAAGAGTCCTATGATTTGTGGCTTCAGCAAAACCCAGGCCAAAGGATATCGGTGCATGAAGCCGCACAACTTTTTAAAGTGTCATTTATTCAAAAGCTGAATCCTCAGAACATAACTGCTGGGATTGTCAAGACTGGCATATGACCATTACCCCCGGACGTGTTGAGAGAGTCTTAGGGTATCTCGGAAAGTTTAACTGACAGATCTGAACCCCAGGAGGGAGGAAATTGTGAGTAATTCGATAATTACATCATCACCCAAGGACGCAGCTGTATCAACAACTGTGTCAATCACTACCCCAGAGACACTCTCCCTTACCAAGACCACGGACGCGGTGAGGCTGTCTCCCCAAACCACCATTGTGCGGCACTAGGAGGCGCGGAAGGACCAGGATCCTGACAGACACTCCAGAGAAAAACCAGCTTGAAGCTCAGGCAAAAGCTTCGAAAAAGGCAAAGGTCCCAGCACAAGTGAAGAAAGCAAAGAAGCCTTGGAAACAAACAGAGACGGTTAGTAGCGAGGACAAAGAGGAGTTTACTGGGGCAAATGAAGACTCCGATGAGTCACTTCACATCGGGAGTGAGCAGGAAAACGAAGCAATGGAATACAGTCTTGGAGATTTTGTTTTAGTAAAGTTCTCTGTTGAAAAAAAAGGAAATTCTGCAATTTTCTATGCAGGAAAAATCGTAGAAATTAGGAACAAATGCGCTATGGTGAATTTTCTGTGCAGAAGTGGCGAGAAATTTATATTCACTGAGCGAATTGATAGAGCAGAGATAGACCAAACTGATATTGAGCTTAGACACCGAGTCCTTCAGTTCATAGGAGGAACTGGACGGTAAAAGAGAGACCTAGTATTTGGATACGACCTCACTGCCTACACGGTTAAGTTACGCATTTGTCCATGGCTTCTGGGAGACTATAACCTCGGGACCGTTTTTGTTTTTTACGTTGATTTTCACCGCAAGATATGAACGACTCCGAAATTCCGAGCTATAATAGAATAGCGATAAGTTTACCATGTTGGTTGTGATCGTACTACAGAGTTACAGTTTACTGTTGGTCGGGTTTAGAACGAGGGCAAGGGAGTATTTAGATATTTAGACAATCACTACAGACCGCGTAGTTTCTGCTTTCCATTCTCCGTGAAGACCGAGTCTTTTGGTTGAAAAATAAGCTTACAGCAGCAGGAAAAGCAAAAATCGTTCGATATGGCCCCCCTCTCCCTTAGTTGATTTCCAGATAGAAATTATGTTTTTGAGGAGGACACTCTCCCACAGCCTTCAGGGCAAGGGTTGTAAGTTATGCCCTGGGGCCATATAAGGTTTTTATAGAAGGTGTTGCTGTAGAAACTTCAAAAAAGGCTCATTTGATTGGAAATTCAAAGGGCCAGTGTCATTTTTAATAGTTGAAAGTGATTGGAGGGCAACTAACCCCCCCCCCCTGCCCATCATTCCCTCAAACACATCCAATCAATATTCTGAGATAGCCATTTTGTTCAGCATAGTTGATTTCCAGATAGAAAATATGTTTTTGAGGAGGACACTCCAACACAATCCTCAGGACAAGGGTTTTAAGTTATGCCCTGAGGGCATATAAGAATGATGTTGGCACAATGTATCATTTATTATTTTTTTTCCTTTAGAGCAGGACACTTTGTATCAAAGAAAATGTTGTAAAAACTTCAAAAAGGGCTCATTCAATTGGAAATTGGAGTGGCTTGTGCCCTTTTAAATAGTCAAAAGTGATTGTAAGGCAACTAACACCCCTTCCATGCCCACCATTTCCCAAAACAAATCATTTTGAGATAGCCATTTTGTTAATCATAGTTGATTTCCACATAGAAATTATGTTTTTGAGGAGGACACTCTCCCACAGCCCGAAGGGCAAGGGTTGTAAGTTATGCCCTGGGGGTATACAAGGTTATCATAGAAAGCATTGTTGTAGAAATTTCATAAAAGGCTTATTCGATTAGAAGTCCAAAGGGTTTGTGCTCTTTTAATAGCCAAAAGTGATTGGAGGGCAGCTAGCCCCCCATCCACACCCATCATTCTCCCAAACACATCCAATCAAAATTCTGAGATAGCCATTTTGTTCAGCATAGTTGATTTCCAGTTAGAAAATATGTTTATGAGGAAGACACTCCCCCACAATCCTTGGGGCAACGGTTTTAAGTTATGCACTGAGGGCATATAAGAACAATGTTGGCACAATGCATTATTTATTATTTGTTTTCCTTTAGAGCAGGGCACTTTGTATCAAAGAAGTTATTGTAGAAACTTCGAAAAGGGCTCATTCAACTGGAAATTGGAGTGGCTTGTGCCCTTTTTAATAGTCAAAATTGATTGGAAGGCAACTAACACCCCTTCCACACCCACCATTTCCCGAAACGTCCAATCAAAATTTTGAAATAGCCATTTTGTTCAGCATAGTTGATTTCCAGAGATAAATTATGTTTGAGGAGGACACTCCACCACAGCCTTCAGGGCAAGGGTTGTAAGTTATGCCCTGGGGGCATTTAAGGTTTTTATAGAAGGCGTTGTCAAAAAAGGCCCATTCAAATGGAAATTCAAAGGGCTAGTGTCCTTTTTAATAGTCAAAAGTGATTAGAGGGCAACTAGCCCCCCCCCACATGACCAGCCTTCCCCCCAACCCAACCCAACAAAATTTTGGGATAGCCAGTTTGTTCACGGTAGTTGATTTCCAGATAGAAAATATGTTTTAGAGGAGGACACTCCCCCACAACCCTTGGGGCAAGGGTTTTAAGTTATGCCCTGAGGGCATATAAGAACAATGTTGGCACAATTTATTATTTACTATTTTTTCCCTTTAGAGCAGGGCACTTTGTATCAAAGCAGTTGTTGTAGAAACTTCAAAACCCAAAACAAACAGGAATTACAATACATAACCAAGTCAAACTCAAAACAAGCAGAAATTAACATAAGTTAGGCTTAAAACCCCTATGCCTTCCCAAGGCCAGAACATAATTTGCACTTTACTGAAAAAATACAAATGAATATACATTGTCAGTTTAATATACATATAATGATATTTAGTAATCAAAATGTTAATATTATTTGATTTATTAAAGTTATAAAAGTAAGAACAGTTATATTTTTTTCAGTAAAGTGCAAATTATGTTCTGGCCTTGGGAAGGCATAGGGGTTTTGAGCCCAACTTATGTTAATTTCTGCTCGTTTAGAGTTTGACTCTGTTATTTATTGTAATTTCTGTTTGTTTTGTGTTTCATTTATTTATTGATGCTGATTTACAGTAGTTTCACAATTTGTAGATTATTTGATTTTATTTTTGCTCATATTTTGTTTAATGGAGTTCTTTACTTTTCTTTGAAAAACTTATTCTGTAGAAAGTTTTTTTTAATTAATAATAGTCAAAATTAATTGGAAGTCAACTAACACCCCTTCCACACCCACCATTTCCCGAAACACATCCAATCAAAATTTTGAGACAGCCTTTTGTTCAACAAAGTTGATTTTCACATAGAAATTATGTTTTGGAGGAGGACACTCCCCCACAGCCCTCAGGGCAAGGGTTTTAAATTATGCCCTGGGGGTATATAAGATTTGTATAGAAAGCATTGTTGTAGAAACTTCAAAAAAGGCTCATTTGATTGGAAATTCAAAGGGCTAGTGCCCTTTTTAATAGTCAAAAGTGATTGGAGGGCAGCTAGCCCCCCATCCACACCCATCATTCTCCCAAACACATCCCATCAAAATTCTGAGATAGCCATTTTGTTCAGCATAGTTGATTTCCAGTTAGAAAATATGTTTATGAGGAAGACACTCCCCCACAATCCTTGGGGCAACGGTTTTAAGTTATGCACTGAGGGCATATAAGAACAATGTTGGCACAATGCATTATTTATTAATTTTTTCCTTTAGAGCAGGGCACTTTGTATCAAAGAAGTTGTTGTAGAAACTTCGAAAAGGGCTCATTCAATTGGAAATTGGAGTGGCTTGTGCCCTTTTTAATAGTCAAAATTGATTGGAAGGCAACTAACACCCCTTCCACACCCACCATTTCCCGAAACGTCCAATCAAAATTTTGAAATAGCCATTTTGTTCAGCATAGTTGATTTCCAGAGATAAATTATGTTTGAGGAGGACACTCCACCACAGCCTTCAGGGCAAGGGTTGTAAGTTATGCCCTGGGGGCATTTAAGGTTTTTTATAGAAGGCGTTGTCAAAAAAGGCCCATTCAAATGGAAATTCAAAGAGCTAGTGTCCTTTTTAATATTCGAAAGTGATTGGAGGGCAACTCGCCCCCCCCCCACATGCCCCGCCGTGCCCCAAACACATCCCCTCAACATTGTGTGATAGCCATTTTGTTCACTGTAGTTGATTTCCAGATAGAAAATATGTTTTTGAGGAGGACACTCCCCCACAACCCATGGGGCAAGGGTTTTAAGTTATGCCCTGAGGGCATATAAGAACAATGTTGGCACAATGTATTATTTACTATTTTTTCCCTTTAGAGCAGGGCACTTTGTATCAAAGAAGTTGTTGTAGAAACTTCAAAACCCAAAACAAACAGGAATTACAATACATAACCAAGTCAAACTCAAAACAAGCAGAAATTAACATAAGTTAGGCTTAAAACCCCTATGCCTTCCCAAGGCCAGAACATAATTTGCACTTTACTGAAAAAATACAAATGAATATACATTGTCAGTTTAATATACATATACTGATATTTAGTAATCAAACTGTTAATATTATTTTATTTATTAAAGCTATAAAAGTAAGAACAGTTATATTTTTTTCAGTAAAGTGCAAAATATGTTCTTGTCTTGAGAAGTCACGGGAATTGTCAGCCCTACTCATGTTAATTTCTGCTCATTTAGAGTTTGACTCAGTTATTTATTGTAATTTCTGTTTGTTTTGTGTTTCATTTATTTATTGATGCTGATTTACAGTAGTTTCACAATTTGTAGATTATTTGATTTTATTTTTGCTCATATTTTGTTTAATGGAGTTCTTTACTTTTCTTTGAAAAACTTATTCTGTAGAAAGTTTTTTTTAATTAATAATAGTCAAAATTAATTGGAAGGCAACTAACACCCCTTCCACACCCACCAGTTCCCCAAACACATCCAATCAAAATTTCGAGACAGCCTTTTGTTCAACAAAGTTGATTTTCAGATAGAAATTATGTTTTTGAGGAGGACACTCCCCCACAGCCCTCAGGGCAAGGGTTGTAAATTATGCCCTGGGGGTATATAAGGTTTTTTATAGAAAGTGTTGTCATAGAAACTTCAAAAAAGGCTCATTTGATTGGAAATTCAAAGGCCTAGTGCCCTTTTTAATAGTCAAAAGCGATTGGAGGGCAACTAACCCCCCTCTCACGACCACCTTTTCTCCAAACATGTCAAATCAAAATTTTTGATATCCATTTTATTCAACGTAGTTGAAAGTTCTTGAAATTAGGTCTTTGAGGATGACAACCTCCCCCGCCCCCCCCCCCCACCAGAGCCCTCAGGGCAAGGGTAGTAAGTTATGCCCTGGGGGCATATAGGCTAAGGTTTTTTATAGAAAGCATTGTAGTAGAAACTTCAAAAAGGGCTCATTTGATTGGAAATTGAAGTGGCTAGTGCCCTTTTTAATAGTTGAAAGTGATTGGAAGGCAACTAACAGCCCTTCCACGCTCACCATTTATCCAATCAAACACATCCAATCAAAATTTTGAGACAGCCATTTTATTCAAAGTAGTTGAAAGGTCTGGAAATTATATCTTTGAGGATGACACTCCCCCCCCCTCCCTAGCCGTCAGGGTAAGGGTTGTAAGTTATGCCCTGGGGGCACATAAGGTTTTTATTGAAAGCTTTGTCACAGAAACTTGAAAAAGCATTCAACTGGAAATTCAAAGGGCTAGTGCCCTTTTCAATAGTCGAAAGTGATTTAAGGGCAACTATCCCCCCTCTCATCCCCCCTTTAAGGGCAACATGTCCAATCAAAGATTTTAGATAGCCATTTTGTTCAGTGTATTTAAAAGTTTTAGAAATAAGGTCTTTGAGGATGATAACCCCCCTCAGAGCCTTTGGGGCATATAAGGTCTTTATAGATACCAGTAGTGATGTTGTAGAAACATCAAAAGGGCTCATTAGATTGGAAATTAGAAGGGCTTGTGCCCTTTCTAATAGTAAAAAAAATGGAGGATAACTAACACCCCTCTCACACCCACCATTTCCCCAAACACATCCAATCTAAATTTTGAGATAGCCACTTTGTTTGAAATAGTTGAAAAGTCTGGAAATTATGTTTTTGACGATGGCAGTCCCCCCACAACCCTCAGGGCACGGGTTGTAAGTTATGGCCTTGGAGCATATAAGGTTTTTATTTATTTTAGAAATCGTTGTCGTAGAAAATTCGAAAAGGAATCATTCAACTTGAAATTGAAACAGCTAGTGCCTGTTTTAACAGTCAAAAGTGATTGGATGGCATAACCCCCTCTCACACCCACCATTTCTTCAAACACATCCAATCAAAATTTGACATTACCATTTTGTTCACAGTAGTTGAA
Organism: Artemia sp. Qi Xiang Cuo; assembly: GCF_049724085.1. Classification (NCBI taxonomy): domain Eukaryota; kingdom Metazoa; phylum Arthropoda; class Branchiopoda; order Anostraca; family Artemiidae; genus Artemia; species Artemia sp. Qi Xiang Cuo. The sequence continues at coordinate 28,869,274 of NC_142798.1, read as the reverse complement.
AGGTCTGGAAATTATGTCTTTGAGGATGACAACCCCCTCAGAGCCTTCAGGTCAAGGGTTGTAAGTTATGCCCTGGGGGCATATAAGGTTTTGTATAGAAACTGTTGTAATAGAAACTTCAAAAAGGGCTCATTTGATTGGAAATTGAAATGGCTAGTGCCCTTTTTAATAGTTGAAAGTGATTGGAAGGCAACTAATACCCCTCACATGCGCACTATTTATCCAAACACATCCAATCAAAATATTTTGACTTAGCTATTTTATTCAAAGTAGTTGAAAGGTCTGGAAATTATATCTTTGAGGATGACACTCTCCCCAAAGCCCTCAGGGTGAGGGTTATAAGTTATGCCCTGGGGGCATATAAGTTTTTTTTTGAAAGCTTTGTCATAAAAACTTGAAAAAGGGCTCATTAAACCAGAAATTCAAAGGGCCATTACCCTTTTCAATAGTCGAAAGTGATTTAAGGGCAACTAACCCCCCTCTCATATCCAATTTTTCCCCAAACACATCCAATCAAAATTGTTAGATAGCTATTTTGTTCAACATATTTAAAAGTTTTAGAAATTAGGTCTTTGAGGATGATAACCCCCCTCAAAGCCCTTGGGGCAAGGGTTGTAAGTTATGCCCTGGGGGCATATAAGGTCTTTATAGGTACCAGTAGTGATGTTGTAGAAACATCAAAAGGGCTCATTTGATTGGAAATTAGAAGAGCTTGTGTCCTTTCTAACAGTCAAAAAATATTGGAGGATAACTAACACTGCTCTCATACCCACCATTTGCCCAAACACAATTTTGAGATAGCCATTTTGTTTGACATGGTTAAGAAGTCTAGAAATTATGTTTTTGAGGATGACACTCTCCTCACAGCCATCAGGACACGAGTTGTAACTTATGCCCTTGGGGCATATAAGGTTGTTTTTTTTTATTGTAGAAAGCATTGTCATAGAAACCTCAAAAGGGAATCATTCAATTGGAAATTAAAATGGCCAGTGCCCTTTTTAATAGTCAAAAGTGATTGGAGGTCAACTAACCCCACTCTTATGCCCACCATTTCCCCAAACATATCGAATCAAAATTTTGAGACTGCCATTTTGTTCAACATATTTGAAAGGTTTGGAAAGTATGGCTTTAAGGATGACGAACCCCCTCACAGCCCTATGGTCAAGGGTTGTAAGTTATGCCCTGGGGTATATAAGGTTTTTATAGAAAGCATTGTCATAGAAACTTCAAAAAGATATCACTCAATTTGAAATTGAAAGGGCTAGTGCCCTTTTTAATAGTCGGAAGTTATTGGAGGGGAACTAAATCCCCTCTCACGCCCACCATGTCCTCAAACACATCTAATCAAAATTTTGAGATAGCAATTTTGTTAATTGTAGTTGAAAGTCCTGGAAATTAGGTCTGTGAGGATGACAACCCCCCCCCCCAGCCCTCAGGGCCATGGTTGTAAGTTATGCCCTGGGGCATTTAAGGTTTTTACTGAAAGTGTTGTAATAGAAACTTCAAAAGGGCTCATTTGATTGGAAATTAAAAGGGCTAGTGCCTTTTTGAATAGTTGAAAGTGATTAGAGAGCAACTAACACCCCTCTCATGCTCACCATTTCCCCAAAACACATCCAATCAAAATTTTATGATAGCCATTTTTTTTAATGTAGTTGAAAGTTTTGAAAATTAGGTGTTTGAGGATGACAACCCCCTCACAGCCCTCAGGGCAAGGGTTGTAATTTATGCCCTTGGGGCATATAAGGTGTTTATAGAAAGGGTTGTCCTACAAACTGAAAAAGAGCTCATTCGATTGGAAATTGAAAGGCCTAGTACCCTTTTCAATAGTCAAACATTATTGGAAGGCTTGACATTTTTATAGTAAACATTGATGTGGGTACAATGTATTATTATTTTCTTTTGTTTATTTAGAACAGGGCACTTTGTATCAAAGGAGTTGTCTTAGGAACTTCAAAAAGGGCATTTGATTGAAAATAGAAAGGGCTAACAGTTGAAAGTGATTGGAGGACAACTAGTCCCCCTCCCATTTGCCTATTATGTTTAAAAACTAAATGTTCCCTCAATATTAAATCAAAATGCACTGTGTTAATGCTAATTCCCAATAAGGCATCTCAGCAGTATCACAAGAATGACTGAGTGTATTATGTTCAAACTTTTGGGGCTACTTCCACTCTTAAAATTTAACCAAATCAAAATAGCATAAGTGTATCCAAGCTATCAAAGAAAGTATAGATTTTTTTTCAAATGGTATTAGTTTTCTATTTTAGGTCAACTAGAGGAGGTATTAAACTAAATTAAATACTGCTATTTGTATCCAAATTTTCAAAAGGGTGTATGTTGTTAAAAATTGCTGAAAATTTTTCTCCAGCACACAAATAGCAGGCCAAAAAATAGTCTTAAGAAACAAAAAGATTTAAATAATTATTTTCTTTTTCCCTGAAAAAGACTATGTCATTAAAAAATAAACAAAAATTAATTAAAAAAACTTTTTCCACAAGAAAAGTTTTTCAAAGAAAAGTAAAGAACCCCATTAAACCAAAAACAAGCAAAAATATAATCAAATAATCTACCAAGCATAAAACTACCACAAATCAGCATCAATAAATAAATAAAACCCAAAAGGAACAGAAATTACAACAAATAACCAAGTCAAACTCAAAACAAGCAAAAATTAACATGAGTAAGGCTCAAAGGCCAGAACATAATTTGCACTTTACTGAAAAAAATACAAATGAATGTGCATTGTCAGTTTAATATACATATACAGATATTTAGTAAATCAAAATGTTAATATTATTTGATTTATTAAAGTTATAAAAGTAAAAACATTTATCAGTAAAGTGCAAATTATGGTCTGGCCTTGGGATGGCATAGGGGTTTAGAGCCCTACTCCTGCTAATTCCTGCTTGTTTTGAGTTTGACTTGGTTATTTATTGTAATTTCTGTTTATTTTGGGTTTCATTTATTAATCAATGCTGATTTGTAGTTTCATGCTTGGTAAATTATTTGATTTTATTTTTGTTAATTTTTTGTTTAATGGAGTTCTTTACTTTTCTTTGAAAAACTTATTTTGTGGGAAAAGTTTTTTTAATTAATTTCTGTTTGTTTAATATTGAAAGTCTTTTCAGAGGAAAAGAAAATAATACTTTAAATCTTTTTGTTTTTTTAAGAATTTAGTTCTTTACTTTTCTTTGAAAAACTTATTTTGTGGGAACAGTTTTTTAAATTAATCAATATAAACAGACCTGCATAAAAATTAGCATTCAAAACACTGTTATTTTCAACATGTACCATTATTATCATGAGGAGTGTCCCCAACCACTAATAGTTTTTTGTAATATATAACTTTGAGTGTATTCAAGTATATCTTATCCAAATTATCTACTTAATAGTAACTTTATTTGGATGTAAACCCTAAATGATAACAAGAAATAATTATCTTGCATCTAGTCAACTGAAACACTATAGCCAACTAGGTGAAAAACAATGTTAATTACATGTACTCCACTGTAAACATAGCTTATTTGAAACCCTTGAGGGTGTGCTGCATTTCATGACTACTGTGACTTTTTCTTCTCTGTATATAATTCTCCATATTTTTTTCTAGGTTGCAGCAGTAGCTAGCAACCTGCTAAGAGACAATCATGCCCCATGGTAAAAACTAAAATAACCCATAACTCCTAAAAATAGAGTCAGATCAAAACAAGAAGTACATTATTAGAACCGCCTTGTCCAAAACCCTTGTATAGAAATTTTACTGCCTCTTGGCTTGAACAACAAGGAAATTATATTGGCTTGAAAATCAAGAAAAGTGGCTGCAACCATGATATTCTGTATATACAGCATCTTTTTTTCTTTCTCCTCAGCTAACTGGGCACTGAAAAATCATAGAGCTGTATAATGGCTTATTTTAAAGAAAATTGCTATATCTAGTGCCTTTTGTAATTAAAAATATAACAGTTTTTAAAATAGAATCCATTTTGACAAAAAAAAAAATGCATTTTCATGTACAAGCTTGATGAATGATGTTGTAATGGTATAGGTTATAACCATATATGATGTAGTAAGTGACTGCAATATTTATACATGCTTATGTATTGACAAGATAATAATATAAGAAATACATATTTACACAAATTAGCCTAATTTTTTACAAAAAATACCTTTTTCTATAACACTGTAGCAGCAAGGGGGTGCTACCATTTCATCTAACCCTCATAAGCACTAAAAACCATTTTGTTGACAAGGAAAATTCATCAGAACATTGACAGTTGTAACATCAACACATCAGGATATTGATGGTCACAATTGCTAGCCCACCTGTCAGAACATTGACAGTCAATATATACGAAATCATATTATTGAGTTAGGGCTAAAGTGAATACACCATTTGATGCCTTTTTTGTTGCTTATTACGAATATAATAATAATTTATATTGGAAATTAATTTCAGCTCCCCCCCCCCCCCTATAGATGCCATTTGAGGGTTAGGCTCGGTATAGCTGATATAGGGGGGAGGCTGAAATTCATTTCTGATAGAAATGCTTATTATATTCATAATCAGCATTTAAAAAAGGCATCAAATGGTGTATTCACTTTAGTCCTAACTCAATAATATGATTTCGTATATAGGATATTGACCACATTGAAACATCAGTTCATTGAAAGTCATACTCTCTACCCATCAGAATGTTGACAGTCATAACATTGACATGTGTAGACCAATCCCTGAAAGTTTTGTTTTCCTAACCTAACCTGTTTCCAAGATAGCCAAAAGTAGCTGAAGTAGAATTTTACCCCATTTTTTGATTGATGAATTACGAAAAAACATAAAAAAAAGGCGTTGAGTAGCATCTTCAATTTCATCCTAGCTAAATTAGCCTATATTATATTGCAAATTTACTTATTAGGCTACCATTGGTCAATTCACTATAGTTAAGAAACACAAAGAAAAGCTATCTGCGAACCTGCAGGTAATTTCCTTCACAGTACTGTGCAACAGCTTCAAGGTTAACATGGCTTTCAGCTAAGCTTTTTCTCCCATCTGGGATATCCAATGTTAGTAAGGTTATCAGATCTGACATTCCCTTGGCCTTAGAATTTCTTCCTAAAACGCAAATACAGCGTTTCAACTAACATTTTTACGTTTGAACCTAAAAGGGCCAACTTACCACCGTGAAGATAATATATTTTTAGAAGAAGTATTTTGAATTTTCTCATCCAAATTTAGCCTATCCTAGAGCAAAAAAATGTTTTATAAAGTAATTTACATTTTAAACAAGTTTTTTTTTGCAAGACAGCAGTTTATCTTTTATCTCACTTGGATGGGATGAAACGGTGTTTCACCAAGAAAAAAGCATTTTAAAACATATTGATATTTTTACATCAATTGGATTAAAATTTGTCTTTTATAAGATGCAGTGAAGATAGTCACTATTTTTTTTTACGTCTTACCTGCAACTTCCACGTAATATGGGAACTAAGGGCTAGCAAGAGGATTTAAAAGTTTCTTTTAATTAGAGGATATGATCCAGACATAATTTTCACGTGGTTTCTTAAATTTCCTCATAAAGTACCCATGAATTTTCAAAAGATACGCACTTGCTATACGCCATGCCAAAGAAAGACGCGCCGGCATTTCACAGATACCACCAGCGTGACGGTGTGCCACCAGCCTCTTTTTATATTTAGCCTTATGTTTTTGCAGTTATGTGTTGATTTAGTTGTGCTAAGTAAGTCAGTAAAAGTCTATCAATATGCAAGTTTAACCAGAAAGTGGGAATAAGTACCTACAGAAAGAGTGGGCGGTGATGTGTTTAAGAGGAGGACAGGGGGCATGGTTCCTCCAGAAATTTTTTAGACTTTTTTTAAAAGAGCGTATTCTTTCACTGGCAGCAGTCCCCATGAGGGAAAATAAGAGAGAAGTTGAAACTTAAAACACAAAAAAATATTACTTCAAAGCATATTTAATACATATCAATAAAACTAGTACAAATAAACCAACTAATTATGTTTCCCTATGCTTTTAGGACTATACAAAACTAGCGCTTCACTGAAAACACAAAAGTCAAGCCTAAAAAACAGGATTATTGATTTAAGAGTCAAAAGTGAGCATGTAGCCTGACAACACTAAACGAACCTATATAGCTTTTCATAGTCTTACACCAGTTGTGACATCATTAACTTTCAATATACAATTGAAATTATCTTAAAAAAACAAGCGTAAAACTAAATATTTTTTAATAGCCGCGAAGTAATTGAACGGCATACAGAAATATTGGATTGATTTATCAAGCAGCATTTTTGTCTCGCCAGCTATAATACCAATAGTGGGTAATATACAGTCTTAAATTATAAGAAATATGCTTTAGTAATACTTGAAGTGAAGATTAAATAAGACATAATGTGAACTCTGGAAATCTGATTATTTCTCTTTATACAACAGTGAATTTCAAGCTATGATACAAATTCTAAAGCTAGTCTATAGTCCTAATGCTATCAAGATGGCTTTACTTCGAACTTGTGTACAAACTAATCATGACATGTCCCTTTCAGAACCAAAAGAAGAGCCAGTTATTGAACTAAGTCATTATGGGGAAGTGATACCAAATTAAGCGTAGCAAAAACAATAAAGCAAAATTCTAAAATCGATTGTTGCTTTATCTTAAAAGGGATTGATCCATAAAAGGATTGATAATATTTTTATTCTGTAAAAGTGTTTTTAATTTGTTTGCTTTTACTGTTCCAAACGTCCTATATTATTTTGTGTTTTCAGTAAAGCACTAGTTTTGCATAATAGTAAAAGCATAGGGAAACATAATTAGTTTATGTGTAATATTTTTATTGATATGTGTTAAATAGGCTGTGAAGTAATAATTTTTGTCCGTTTTAAGTTTCAACTTTACTCTTTACTTCCCTTGGGAAAACTTTGTTTTTTTAATTAATCTTGGTTCGTTTTTTATTAAAATTTAATATAGAAACAACGCTGCAATAATCTCTTTTATTTATACGGAATAATGTATGTTTGTTTTAAGTTTGAATGTCACTTCTTAGCTTCAGTTGAAAACTTATTTTTAATATAATTTACAATTATCACCGATCTAGGGGAGATAAGACACCTCTAGAAAATACTGCAAACAACCTTGACAGCTAAAAAAAACTTTCAGTCTATAACATAAAGCTCATTATCTATACATCACAAAACAATACATGTTTTTCAGGACCGTTTGTTTTTCGATAAGCAAAAACCTGTTTTTACTCGGCCGACTTTGCCTGAAAAAGCGATAATGAAGACAGGGCTTTATAAAGAACTTACTGACTAGAGAAACTAGAAGGCTACTGTAACAAAAGAGAGCTGTTTAAGGGCTCTTAAAAGAGAGCTCTTAAAAGCTTATATTTATACCTAATCGCTTTTTATAAATTTGACTTGATAGTATATTCCCACAAAGTGCACTTTCGGTTATTTTCTCAACTTTTTTAAATGAAACAAGTGCCTTTTCCAGTGAAATGACCAAAAAAAGGTATTTTTCAAAACCTAGGCAAGAGCAAAAACTAAGGGGGCAAGGACATCCCTTCCTCTCAATTACCGCCGTTAGAACTAGCACACAGGCTTCATCGCAGAGTGAAGTTTAAAGGTTCAATTCAAAACTATTGATCAATCAAGCTTAACTTTTGGTAGATGTTTAGTTGAAAAGTTTTTAGTTTAAGTTAATTTTTTTTCGAAATAATCTTTTACTTTTAAGATGAGTAGACGATTTATGAAAGGCCCGTAGGTGGGTTGGTGGCCCGCTAGCTCCACCCCTCGAGAAACGGCATAAAAAGTGCCTTTTTTAGTGCCATATGGCACTTGCATACGGTGGAATTATATAAACCGCGTACATATGAGTAATAGCTTTTGAATGAACTCTTAAGAATATCTTTATGATGTTTTAGCAACCCGAAAGGCCTGGAAAAAGGAAGAAAACGATCGTTCGAAATTCTCCTCAGAAACTAGTTAACACTAAAATCTGTGAAATCTAATAGATGGTAGAATTTTCAAAAACCTAGTAAATATAAGCAATTGCTTTTAATTGAGCCATTAAACATCTATATACGAGTGTGTGGTAGTCTGCTAATATTTCAGTAGCTTATTGATGAGCAGACCATTTAAGAAACTTACTAATGGGACTGGGGTGGGATTGTACGGGAAGGGTCCCTGTGAACCTCCAGTTAAGGATTCTGGAAAACAATTATTACAATAGTACCTTTTTTGCACTTCAGAGCTTTTCCACTTAAGAAGGGGCATCAAAAGTATTGTTTTCAGTGCTATATCGAACTTACAAATGATAAAATTGATAAAAAATAAAAAAGCACGTATGTTATACTGGTAGGCCACAATGCCACCAGTATTGGCGTGGTAATATACGGGTGTCATCACTTATTGGAGGGGAAAGCCCCGGTTCCAAATTATAATGTGATGCCCGCGTCTACCACACCGGTTCTGCAAATATCGGGTTTGGTACTACCCTATTTACAGTATACCTTGTCCCAGGGTATGATAACGCGATCGAGTGGTCAAATGGCCACTTTCTAAAGCCAAGTGTACCCGCCTTGGGTTATCACTAGAAATCTCTAACTCTCTCCTTGGAGGTAACAAACCCCCCTGTCAATATAATAATGACGGAATTTCGTAACTCTGTTCCTACCCTGCCTGGGTTCCGGGAAAACTAGTACACAATTTGTAGAAAATATCTTACTTGTATTCTTCCAAACGGTCACATATAACAACCTAAAAATATGCTTCCCCGAACGGTGTCTAAATGCAGATTAACTCAAAAATAATATTCTTTACAGCAGCTGTTCATAGGGGTGGACCTTTGCTTGGCCCTGCCAATCCTCTCAATCCCCATTCAAAACCAATTCTACTTTTTCTTAGCTTTATCTTTCAATGACTCAAACCAGGAAGTCCAAAGTAGATCTTAGTTCAAAGCTTACTTATTGCGAAACCAATATAGCTTAGCAACGATACTTTTAAATTGTCATTGAAAATTGTACTATAGGTAAATCTAAGCAAATGTAATTACGGAACAAAACCAGGTCATTTATCTGAAAAGAAAAGAAACAGGGGTGGAACCCACGCGCTACCTTGGTCCACCCTTACGAACATAAACACATAACTTCAACTTTACAAAATCTATTTGCCTTCTCTCTTCCACCAGTGTCTGTGCTACTACTTCCACCGCTTGGCTCTGGATCGGTCGTCATCAACACGTCTCTACTGTAGAACCACCATGGTCTACATCGTATAGCATCCGCATTTGGTTTTAAAAGTTGAAGTCCCCAAGATTCGTAGAAAATGATTGTGCGCAGCACAATCAAAAACAAAAATTTTCTCGCTCTCACGAATTTACATTTGAGAGGAGCAGAGAATTTGTTTCTGGCACATTTGATGATGCCAGCCGTCATGAAAAATTGGCTGCACTAGCCTCTTAATTTCCATCTTTGGAAACAACCCCACATCTCAATAAAAAAGTAAATTGCCCCTTGGCATAATTTGAAATAATCTAAGGCCGAACATGCAAAGGCCTGTGAAAACGATAAGGGTACTGGGAATGAAGTAAAATTTTGAGCGAACCATGAATCGCCTTTTTTCTGGGTTCCCTCCCCTGGGATAATTAAATGAAAAATATACATTGACGCTAATTGAAGATGAAATATGGATACATCTCCCACTGAATACAATTTGCCGAAAATAATTGTCGGTTCCCACGAAGAGTAAAAACTATGAATAGGGCTACTGGACAAAGATTTGGGTGAAATATGAAGTTACTGGGAGAGAGTATCCCCCTAGGACTCCAGATCAGAGAGGGAAAATCTCGGTAAAGGGATCACAACTTGTCCGCCAGTTGTGCATTGAGGAAAAGGGTTATCTTTCACGATTTCCCGCAGGGGATCTTCCCCAAAGGATTCCTCCCCCTCATAAAGGATCGACATATCTTTTGAGTTGCTAATACGAATCTCAGATTCCTTTCCAAGTTTTTCCAATCTGACTCGACATTCAATATCTCCCAACTTTCCCCCAACCCGTTGTAGGTCATTCATCTCTATTTTGTAATCATCTTGTTTTATTCCCAATGGGTCTTGGACCTCTCCCCCTTCTAATATTTATGTTATCAAGGCACAGCCCATCCAACATTTTATTCTTCTCCCTGTTATTTATGTTATCAAGGCACAGCCCATCGAACAATTTTTTTATTTTTCGCCACTTCAGGCTGAATCTCCAAATTTTGTCTCTTTTTTGCATTTATTTTTTTTTTTTCACTTTTCTCAATTTTTTCCATGGCGCAAAATAATAAATCATCCTTAAATCTGATTTAGACTCCAGTGTCTACCATCTTTGACTGCATTACTTTATTGTAGCTCCGTTTAATATCTCTTTTCTCCTTCTTAGTTTTCTTTATTCTTACTGCAGATACAAATATTTCGTCATCAAATGGGAACTGAACTCCGACATTTGGTTTTTCATAGCCTACTAAAATTTCTCAAACTTTCCGAGGAAAAGCACGTACAATAAAATTCGTCTCATTTTTCTTTGGTACAATCAGTGTTTCATTTTGGCAAACTTTTTTCGGCGTCTTGCACTCGTTAAAAGTGTTCTCAAGTTTTCCATTTTCTGGAAATTTGGATTTCCGATTTCAGATATCTCCAAAGTATCCTGCTACTAAAACATCCAAAGCTAGAGTAGGTACTAAGCCTACTTTTATCGTTTTTCTCTGGACCGTACCGTCTTTCTTTGCAATTTCTATTCTTACCCAAGCAGACGGGCATTGGTGCTTATCTCCATAATAACACACTGTTGTAATATTATTTTTATGGTTTATTTCCGTCTTTTTAATTATGTCCATTCTCACAAAATTTTGCTAACTCCCTGTTGGTTCGTTTACACATTGCGGAAATTCATGCGGATTTAGCAATCCGTGCGGAAATTCTGTCCGTTTTTGTGCTAGAAAAAATCTCTAGCTTTCCGCAACGTTTTGGTCAAATCAGGACGGAATCTTGGCAAGATTTTTAAATGAATAAAATCATGAGTATGGATTATAAAAAACTACACGATCTTGTAACTTTGGTTCAAGGCTTCACCCGCCTTCTATGAACCTGCGCACCCAGGCTATAAGAAAACTAAAAAAACGGTGTCATTTGGCTCTATTGCTCAACAGGTTTCAGAAGAGGGTATGAACAAAGGTCATGCTGTTGCAATAATTTGAAATCTTTGCCTTAAAACGCAGCGTTATTTTAGCCATAGTTCGAACAGAAACGGACGGATTTCCGCAATGTGTAAACGAACCATGAGTCACTTACCATTTCGGTCAATTTTCCGTTTAATTTTCCTTCAATTTTATGTGATTTCACGAACTCGTCAATGTTTCCTTCGTTATGGGGTATAACCTAATTTGTTCTTTTATAGGGTAACTTTCTCATCTTTATTATGGCAATTTTTAGAAAAAGGCTCCGAGGAATCAAATTTTACCAGATTATCAACATTTTGAGTATCAAGCTATTAATTTTTCCGACAGGGTGGCGCAGCCTCCCAATTTGTTTTATGGGCCAGTCCACCTCCCCCCGTAGTCAACGAAGTAGTATGTTTTCCTGTAAAAGTGTCTAATGTTTGGTAATTTTCATTTTCTCGCAATTGATCCTTAGACAAATTATTATGGCTATCCGACGGCCTATAAGTAACTTGTGATAAAACGTCACTTTGCGAATTTCACCAACGAGTTTTCATTAGTCTGTCAATTGTTTTTGCAACATCCTGGCAATATTTTTTATCGTCCTCCCTACGGGCCTGTCTTTATTCCTTTCTTTCTCTTTTATCTTTCTCTGTTTGTTTCCTATCTTCCTCCACTTTTTGCTCTCTGGCTTTTCTTTCAGCCTCTATACGTTCTTGTTTTTCCTCCTCTATTTTCTCTTCTACTATCTTATGTAACGTGGAGGTGTATACTTTTCGCGGTCTAGAATTTTTCTTGATTAATAGAAGAACCCTGCCAATAATTTCCGTCTGTAATTTGTCAACCCTCTTATTTAACTCTTCGTAGGGTTGAAAATTTTCTCTAAGTGCTGTTGTGTAAGCCTCGTCAGCAATGTACGCCTCGTAAAAAACACTATCCAATTCCTTATATAGATCCTCAATAATCTGTTGACGTTTAAGAACAATCTTTTTATCCTCAATCCCTTCTCTTAAAATGTCAATATGACTCTGAATCATTTCAACAATTGCCGACCGTTCTTTTTCGTTTTCCTTAACAATTTCTTCATATATTTTTAAGTGCTTTTTATCAGCCTCCGTAAGGATTTTGAAAGCAATATCTTCTACCTTGCTAGCTCCGTTGAATTCTGCTACTCTTATCAAAAAATCCGTATTGCTATGATTAATGTCTTTAGACAAGGTTCTTTTTAGAAACTCTTGGTTGCTAAATATCTTAGAACGACTATTTAATCTTGAGCCAGTATTTTTAAGGTTAACTGGCCTCTATACGTCCAAAAACCAGAAAATTTTTCGGTTGATCTCTCTCAAAAGCCTCCCTATGGGCCTTTTCTCCTCTTTCTGCTTCATTTCTACGTTTCGTTTTTTCCATGTCTCTTTCTTTATAGGCTACTCTAGCCTTTCGGTCCTCTTTTCTAGTCTTTCCTATGTTATCTACTTCCGTCTGCATTTTCCCCTCATATTCTTGGTGAGCTTTCTCAAACGCCTTCATATTGACCGTTCTTTCTATTTCCCTACTTTCTAAACGGGTTTAACTCTCCCCTTTCGGTCTTGAGTTAATCTCATTTCTGTCTGAAATTATTTCAAAAGTCTGTTAATTTCAAAATACCTCTTCAGTCTAAATAGAAATTCTTTTATCGAATTAACTTCCGGTTTCTCTTAAAAATTTGCTGCGTGTCAATTAGCCTGTTACTTTTGCACACTAGTTAGTTGCGCGGTATCTTGATTCGTATTTTTTTTTTATGATCTAACAAGGCACAGCCCATAACAGATCTACATAATTATATTAATTGATTCCGTATTTTTTTCTCTTTATATGTAATCACAATAGGCTACTCTGTAGGCTAAATTAACTTGTCTCTGCGAAAACGCGGAATTCTTTTACTATCAGGTTTACTGATAGGACCTTTTCTTGCTGCCACCAATGTTGGTGGTGATAGTGACTACTATTATACCAGTAGACCACGATGCTACCAGTGTTATAGTGGTAAGCTACAACGCCACCAATATTATACTGGTAGGCCACTATGCCACCAGTATTGGCGTGGTAATATACAGGTGTCACCACTTATTGGAGGGGAATGCCCCGACCCCAAATTATAATGTGATGCCCGCGTCTACCACACCGGTTCTGCAAATATTGGGTTAGGTACTACCCTATTGACAGTATACCTTGTCCCAGGGTATGATAACGCGATCGAGTAGTCAAATGGCCACTTTTTAAAGCCAAGTGTACCCGCCTTGGGTTATCACTAGAAATCTTTAACTCTCTCCTTGCAGGTAACAAACCCCCCTGTCAATATAATAATGGCGGTATATTGTAACTCTGTTCCTACCCTGCCTGGGTTCCGGGAAAACTAGTACACAATTTGTAGATAATACCTTACTTGTATTCTTCCAAACGGTCACATGTAACAACCAAAAAATATGCTTCCTCAAACGGGGTCTAAATGCAGACAAACTCAAAAATATTATTCTTTACAGCAACTGTTCATAGGGGTGGACCTTCGCTTGACCCAGCCAATCCTCCCAATCCCCATTCAAAACCAATTCTACTTTTTCTTAGCTTTATCTTTCAATGACTCAAACCAGTAAGTCTAAAATAGAATTTAGTTCAAAGCTGACTTATTGCAAAACAACTATAGCTTAGCAACGAGACTTTTAAATTGTCATTGAAAATTATACTATAGGCAAATCTAAGCAAATGTAATTACGGAACAAAACCAGGTCATTTATCTGAAAAGAAAAGAAACATAGATATGCATAGAGTAAGGGCAATTCAAATAATCTATCAGTTCAGTGAACCATTAAAAGGCAATTGGAAACCCCAGAAAAATAATTCAACGATTTATGACTGACCATGTTCACAGGACTTGCAGGCAATTGAGGAACCGAGATTGTTCATATTGTATGCGCTTAAAAAATCCTTAAAAATGATCAAAATCCCTTAAAACCAACCATTTTCAGCTATTTGTCTTTAAATAGTTCTTTTCATCCTTCACCTAACCCATTTTAGTTTGAAAGTGAAGGCAAAGTGTCATACATGAGCTTTAGGCTATCCAAATTAAAAACACATTTATCTCTCCCCCCAGAAAACTTAGCAGGATGTTCCACTGAAGAAAGGTCGATTTGACAATTCCATTGTCTTATTTTTTTTGGTAAGCAACAACTAAAAACTGTAAAGCTACAGAGCGGCTTATTTATTAGATTTAAGAAATATAGGAGTAAGTTGATAAACTGGAAATAAGTCGAAAAATATATGCTTCCCTTTCAATCTTGACTTCCCTTCTAAGAAACAGGAAAAGACTTCAAATAAGACCTAGATAAATCAAAGTAGAAATCAAAATTAATGTCTTTTGATTTTGGAGAGCCGTTATCTAGGCTTTAAGACGATCCAGCTAAATACAGTAGATGATACTGATTTTATTAAAATAAAATATCGAGTTTTTGTGAGTACGGCTATGACGCAAAAAATAATATAATAACAATTTGTTATAATTTCGAATTGTTTGGATTTGTATTACCTAAGCAACACAAATTCTATTAACTAGCAAAAAAGATAGCGTTTATACCAGAGAAACGCAAAATACTTTAACAAATATCTGCTTTAATTGTATAACTGAAATAAACAAAACAAAACAATTTCTAACATTTTCCCTTAGTTCACTGGCATTAAAGCAAAATAGAAGAGGTAGAACCATAAAAACAGACATATTCGGAGTAACTTATTTTAGCAATAAAAAAATAACAGATTTTTAGAGAGGGTTTACAGTAGCCCAACAGTTTTTGTTCCATTCTGTGCGATTTGTTCTATCAAGAAATCCATATTGGGCATAACACAGAACTTAAAAACAGCCATAAAGGCAGCACCAAGAGCGGCCGCGACTGGAACGGTGACTGCCCACGCAAACGCAATGTTCCTGGAAGAGAATAGGCACGTTAAGGTGAATGTCGCTAAATTCATTGCAATGTTAATTTTGCTATGCTACGAAAAGATATCTTGCTCTCTGACCCGGCATACCAGCACAATGAAATTTTGCACAAGTGATCTTTGGACAAGGATCTAAAATTTGGCCTGTTTTTTTCTGATTTAATTCCTAGGAAATAGAAAAAAAAAATCTAATGTGACACCTGGTAGCTTTTTTTAAAAAAGGCCTGGAGCCTAAGAAATGGAAAATTTTGGGCAATCGAAAGTGCTATAAATTCAAAAAAAAATTTGAAATTAATTGGCCTGATTGAAAATTCTAAATTCTTTTAATTTATTCCCCCACGATTGTTTTTGTGTTTTTATATTTTGGACTCTTGCACGGCATGGATAAAAGCGAAAAAATCGAAAGTAACTTCAAATTGTAGCTCCTTTTTATTTAGTTTATTCCAAACTTTTCAGCTTTCTAGTCCAATTTATTAATTATATATATATATTCATAAATAAAATTAAGTTTTTACTCTTTTTCTCCTGTCTTACATAACCCCACTTTACACCCCCTGAATGAAAACATACCTCAGGCTAGGACGGGTAATGCTTGCGTTTAACTGTCAACTTGTCTTTAATTGGAGTTTGTCAGGCTTTCCAAATTCATAAGGCTTTCCAAATTTGAGAATTTTATTCGAGTTTTAGTTTTTTAATTTCTGTAGGGGGAAGAAATTTTGGTACTTGTGTATTATGCGCCACTCACTCCAGTTTACACTATGTGTAAAACACGAGAACAAACCGGTTTCTTCGTTACTTTATAAACTAATTTCGGCAATAGATTTGCACATTAGGGGGGGGGGGGGGTATAGCGGGTCTATATTAAAAATGTGTTAGATACAATTATTCTGAATATTACGAAGTAAGAATTGTTTTCTGACTTCAAACTATCCAAATACTTTGCCCCCCCCCTATGTGCAAATATATAGCCCAAATGGTACTTGTGTAGAATCTGGGTACACACGCGAGAAGGGACGCTTCGTTAATGCTAGTGAAATAAAACAAAATAGGATGAAAATATAATAGTTCAGAAACAAATTTGGGCAATATATTTGCATATTAGGGGGGGGGGGGTAAAGCATAGCATATATTAAATGCGTACGTACTTTTCAATTAGCTGGTACCCACGCGATAATGCAAAAATCAGATAGGATAAAAACCTTTTAGTCTGCACCACGCGAGACAGATACCCGGTACTAAAACAGGGGTACTAAAATAAAACAAAATAGGATCAAAATATAATGGTTTATAAACAAAATTATAAGATTTACAAATTACAATTATGCGCCCAAAACACTGTAATATAGTGGGTACTGTCTTTGGCAGAACCCACTCTTTTTCTGTCTTTGGCAAATCCCAACTTGTAATTTTAACATCCATGTCCATTCAGTCACTTATCTTTGCAGACTAACAGGTTTTTATCTGATCTTCGCATTATTGCGTGGATACCAGCTAATTGAAAAGTACCAATATGTAATCTAGCCTTACCTAGCTACCTTTTAGTCCCCCTAAACCCCAAAATACTAAAGTTTAAATCTTTGTAACGGAGTATCTCACTATGCAGCAGAAACCTGTTTATCTACAGCGGCTTTGAGATTTAGATGCGGTCTTTCTTTTGTGTGTCTTTGTCTTGTCTTGTGCTAAGCTGGAAGAAACTAACGAAGAAACGGGTTTGTTCTCTAGTTTTACACAGCGTAAACCTGAGTGAGTGGCGAATAATACATAAGTGTCAAGATTCCTTCCCCCTACGGAAATAAAAAAAACAACTGAAATAAAATTCTCAAATTTGAAAAGCCTAATTATCCACGGGGGGGGGAGGGGACATCTTTCAGGTGCATTTTCCCCGGAAGTGGGGGGTGTCAACGCCTAGAACCATTTTATTAGTTATTCTTTTTCCTTTTCAAATTATCAAAAACTTTCGGCCTTTTCAAGACAAGATATCTTGTCCAAGACAAGATTTGATATCTCCTCGAAGCTTGCCCTTTACCTGCTGGTTTGACAAGTGTCAATCCCCTGTATTATTACCTCTGAAGACGAAGGTTTTTTTTATTATTATACCGGCCTACCGGGTGTTTACTATTGACGGGTGATACTATTCCAGTTTTTGGGCTGTGACGTTGTCATCTGAAAGGCTGTGACGTTGTCGTCCCAATGAAACAGGCACATTGGCCTTAATTGGATGGTTTCAGAAAGCTTTTTAGAAAGCATTAGGATCATGCAGAACCTTTTCCTGAGGAATACAAGTCTTTAAGGCAAATTCCTCGATTGTTTACATGAAATGTAAAATAACATTTAGGATTGCAAAATTCATATTTTTGAAAGTCATAATTAAAAAGAACATATAAGTACAATACACAAAATCCGTGGTAATTACTTTCTAAAAAAAAAAACATTCTTATAACTCTCAACAAATCCATATATTCCGTTTTTCACCCTGAGAGGGATGGCGAAACTCGTTTCCATTTACAGCTGTCACGAATTAAAGGGTAATCGTATGGTGCTTTTCACACACGGAGGAGGGGTTAAGGACAAAGTTTCCTCTTGCAAAGTTGCGCTGAGGGAGCCCTCTAGAAAACTTAAAGGAACTGTTCGTAGCAAATGCACTACCTGTGCTCAAAATGTGCAATTTTTCGGGTTTTATGTCCGTATTCTTGTTGCTAGTAGTGTTGTAAAATTACCGTAAAATAAAAACTCGGTAAGTAAAATTGGTAAAATAAGGTAAAATTAGTAAGATAAGGCATAATTAGATGCTCCCTGGGATATACAGGGTAAAATTGGCGTTTTAGAGTTGTCTTGTAGCTACACGACTAGTTGAGCATTTCTTTTTAAGCATCGTTTACAGTTTTTAGTGACATTTTTTAATGGTTTTGATTTTTCTTAAAAAAGGTAATGAATGCCCCTTCATCGAGAGTTTAATCAATTTAACTAACTTTTTAGTTTATCCCTTTGGTCATCATGTGCCTACAGTAATACCTCAGCAACCGGACAGTGCCTGATATCAGACATCCATTTTGTAAAAAAAAAAAAAAAAAAAAAAAAAAAAAAAAAAAAAAAAAAAAACACTAACAGCCTTGCTTATTTATATAGCAGTATTAAGCCACATTCCTCATATCATACACATGTTGATTTTCATTTAGTTATAAAAGTGCCAAATACAGGTAAAAAAGAGGTCTGTAACCCTTTGATGACTTTGATTAACTAAGCAGTGGAGCATAATAGCGGAACATTCAGTTACTTTCACAGTCATTAAGACCGTGCCGGTTCCAAAGCCCCCCTTCGAAAAGAAAGTCGTAGATACGACCCTGAGGATTATATATTAATTTCTTCCTCCACCCTTCCATCATCTCTCCCTTAGAGCTAATCCTGTATTTATCCGAAGCTTAGTTCAAAACAACTGCTGAAACAAAAGGACCGTTAAACTAGAATAAAAATTTCTTTTAGACACTGTAGTCAGTAACAACTCGTTTGGTATCAATTGGTTGAAAATAATCTTAGAATTGGGTTTAAAGTCTTAGAAAAGGGCACTCGAACTTCCGATTTCCCACTGACTGAGCCCCCTCCATAGCTTATATGACCACCCCTTCCACATGAAGTGCCTCTGGGAAAAAATCAATGAACAAATCTTAATACATTGAACCTTTATGGATCTTTACTATAGGTAATGGAATACGATTGCCCCTGACTGAAACAGGAGAGTAGAAATTTTAACTTCCCTTCTAATGAAAATCCAGAACTATCCAAGGGGAAAATAGGGGAAACTTTTTCGCGAGGGAGGAATATTCCCGGAGAGGGGGGGGGGGGTAAACGCGGACTCCCGGGGAAAAGACAGCACGAATACAAGATTTCTCTGGAAGTGAAATTTAAAATAAAAATGAGAATATTGATTCTGCTTTGGCCCCCCACATTGTTGAAAATCCAGATCATGTAGTTGATGAAGGAATTTTACTATTAGAAGCAAAGGGCTTCCCATCTTCTTTTAGGGAGGCAATTAAAATCTAAAAAAAAAAGTATTAACAAAGACCTTACTTTAAATAGAGATACTGGAGATATTCCTATAAACCCAATATACGATAACTTAAAATTAAAGCATTCAAATACCATTTTCCTTCGGTTTAAATCAAGATCATATGTTTGCACATTAGGAGGGGGGGGGGGGGGTAAAGCATACCATATATGTAATACGTAACCAAACCAAGGTACCTTTTCCCCTTTAAACCCCCAAAGACAATCGTTCAAACATTGTAACTCATTGAGAAACCACGGCTTTGCAGTCATAATAGCCTGTTTGACGGGTTTTTTCGGGACTTGTACAATATATAGCAGTGTCCACATAAAGCACCAGCACTGTTTGTTTCATTCTAATAAACAGATTTTTGACTTCACCTAATTTTTCATTACTTACTCTAGGATTGCTGCTATCTCTCATGAGTTCTTGTACTGTGAGTGCGAATACATAGTTATACACATTCTTTATATAAAATGGAATAGGTAAATCTTCATTTGAATTATTACCTTTTTAGTGTATAGTAACGTTACTGATTTAAATTAACATAAATTACTACTGTAATGTCATTTTATTCAAATTCGTTGGTTTTACCTGAAAAGCTTCCAGTCTACTCCTCGCTTTGTTTTTTGGGCTAACCCGACGAAGACCACAGATCCCACTTTGCAATGTGTGGTACTGATTGGTAAGCCAACTTTTGATGCTAATAAAACTGTAAATGCAGCTCCTATCTCAATTGTAAATCCACTGAAAATAAAAAAAGTTGTGATTAAATAATAGAATATTAAATTAACTAGTCTTTTCTCGTTTTTTTCATCCTAAAGGTAGTGGATGCGGGAGATCTTATAAGCTTTGTCATGATCAGCGTTTTTGTTACTCCTTGACTTGTTATTGATCAAGTTTGCAACAATACAAATTTATTTATAGTATTTTTGGTGGTGGTGGTGGTGGTGGGGGGGGGGGTGGTAGGTGAAATTCTTCAATTTTTACCGGAAGGACCAGGACCAAACAGATTGCGTAATGTGTACATAATAAATATTGACTCCAGAAGAGAAAAGGACAAAAAAGAAGACCCTCTGCAAGCTCTTAGGCTTAAGTCTTTGGTGGTGTTATGTATTTCAGATGGATATTAGTCATGCCACTTCTTTTTATTCTTTGGCCCTCTTATTGGTATTGATTTATGACAGTAGCTTAATTTCCACAGCGGCAATCTATTCACTGACTGGAGATCACTGTAGACTGTAGCGTCTTCTTTTTACAAACATGAAACACATTTGATACCGCACGTACTGACCCTGGGAATATACGTCAGAACCTTAGTTTAGTTGCTAGTGGTCGGACAACAAAAAAAAAGGTTTTTCCATATACTTCTCGTGATGTATACATCGGAATCGCTCGTGCGCGACGGCGAGTATGAATCTTGTGTGGTTTTAAATATGTTTCGAATTTTGTTAACAGAGAGCATAGCCTTTGTCGGTACTATATATTCTCTCTACTGTACTGGAGATAAACAAAAAAAAGAATCGATTTTCGTTTGTTACAACTCAATTTTTTATACGAGTGATAACAATTACGAAACTATTTCAATTATATGGCATACCACTTGAGTTAGTTATCGATAGTTAGTTATCTAATTATCGCTTCTTATGTTTTATAATTCTTTATGTTTTACCATCCACAATCTGAAATAATGTGTTTACCTGACTTTAAACCTTAGGACCGCTTTTACCTCCAGAGACAACCAGGGCATTAAGGAGATGCCCCCAACCGTAAACTGTTTTGAAAGATTTATGGTCAATTGTCGGTAACAGGCTACAAGCCTTAAGATAGAACTTATAGATCATTAATTAATAATAAATTTATTCAATATATTAAAACCTTCAGAAAGTGTAATAAGAAAATGCAGCTACTTCCTCAATTGTAAATCAACTGAGAATGAATAATTGAATTGACGATAAGATGGATAAATTTTAAATTAATGAGCGCTTTTGGCATAAGGTTAATAGACGAGGGATACAATAAAAGCTTCGTCATATTCAGCTTTTTATTCACCCCACGACCTGTTTTTTGGATTGATTTCGGAATATTACAATTCTTTTTTAATTACAATATGAAACTCTATCAATTAAAATGAAATAAAAATGTCATTAATATTAGTTATTGTAATCGCTTTTCTAAAATGCGGATCTGTTTTGACAGGTTTATTGCCAATTGTAAGTGAGATGCTCTATACCCTAAGCTAGTGATTAACCGATCCTAATTTAGTAATAAATTAGTTTAGTGCCTTAAAGCTTTCAGAAGGTTTATTCAGGGCTCATAAGTTGCTCTGCTCTTTCTTAAATTTATGTTTCTGACTTTAAATCATTTTAGTCGACACGATTGACACTGTCGAAAATTGTCCGAATCAAACATTTAGTGCAAAGCTAAAAATGTGACTGTATGCAATGTGATGCAACTAGGCTATATGGAAAATTATATTACATATTTCAAATAGGGAGAATCAGTGGTCTCTCTAATGTCTTTTATCAGTAGAACAGGGAGAACCAGGGATTTCTCTAACGTCTCGAATCGATACAGCAGGGACAATATTTGGTTCAATAGAATCAAAATATCTCACATAGTATAATTCGATTCTTGGAGAGAGATTTTTCCCTTTTCTAACCAACAGCCACTGGTGGATCCAGGGAGGGGTGACCGCCCACCCCCTTCCCAAGATTTTTTCTGGCTCCCCACTTATCCTGTTTTTTTACTCTTTTTTTTAGAATAAATTCGTCAATTTGGTCAATTACTGGCACTTTTATCACACTGCCCCCCCCCCCAAGATTTTGCTCATTGGCACCCTTGATTGTTCTTTGGGCCACCCCCAAGATTTCACTCTAGATCCGCCCCTCCCAACAGCCTACCAACAAAGGATAGAAATTAAGAGGCGCGTTATATGCACGCCAATTATTTAAGTCGTGCGTGGTTTCAGGTGTACAAACCACGCGTGTACGACGTTAAACCTTTTGAAGAAAAAATTTCACCCTTTTTCTATTAGTCAAGAATATTTGTAAGACAGAAACATCCATTACGATTTTCACATACATTTCAAAATAAACAATAATTCAACAAACCAGCTGATTGGTAAAGATTAACACAGCATGTAGAGAAATCTACTTCATTCATAAAAACAAGATCGGAGTTTTGGTTACGTCCTTTTCTAAATAAGCGATGAGGGTTTCTCATTTAATCTGAATAAAAAAAACTGAATTTTGACTATTGACTGATTTTTAAAAAACTGCGTGTGGAGTTGTAGATGTGAAAGACACGAAGAGGAAAATCAAGTTGCAGAAAGATAGCTGATATAAAATGTAATTTATAAGCAAGGCTTTATGAAGAAATAAGGTTTATTAAGCGAATGGACTTTTAAGCAGTTTCACACAACTGAAAACCAACCGTAATTACACACAGAACACATGCACAAAAGAAGAAGAAAAAGAAAACTGAATATATACTAAAACTTGAAACACTTCATATTTGCCAAGACACGAAACATTATAGGTAAAATTCGTAACATACCATATTGTATTCAAATAAACAGAAACTGGAAATTTAGACTAAAACGGATCAAATCTTTCATATATTCAACGCTCAAACAAAACGTGTGCTACAAACTTTTCTTGAGCTACTTCGTCCCGTTTAAAAGTCAGTATATTTGATCAAAATAAAAATAGAAATTTAGCAAGAAAAAGATCCTTTTACCTGGATGGAGTGATCTTCGTGATGTCCTCACCAACAGTTTTGATGACCCGTCTGCCCCAGACCCACAGTCCGACGACTATGCCCAATCCTCCGTATAACAAAATATAGACAGGCGCAGCTGTTTTCTGAGCGACAGAGCCTTCAACGTATATCAACCACAGTCCAATCAAAGGGCCAATAGCATTACTAGAATTAAATATATTGATTGTACAAAATCTCTAGTTTTTTAATATGAAACTTTAAGCTTTTAATGACTATTACTATAGTCTGGTAACCATGCGCAAGGATACAACCTGGATAAAAAAAAAGAGAGCGTATACTTTATATAGACACTAGACATATCTTTGAAGGTAAAGCACAAGGGAAAATGAGAGCAAAATTCTCTGAAGTCTTCCTACGTAAAAAGAAGAATGTCTGTGGCACATTTTCCTTAGTTCCTAAGCAGGAATTTATTATTTATTTCCAATGCAATTTTTCCGACAGGAGAAACGAACTTTTATTCTGATCCAAAACAGAAACAAACAAGGGCGCCGGCAGAAAACTTTCCAGGGGGGGGGGCAGACGCTAAAATAGCAATGGTGGTTGGGTGACAGGGAATATATTTCAGGACATTTTTTCGTTGGAATAAGTTTATTTTTAAATACTTTTAGGAAAAAAAAACTCTCAAATAAAAAGAGCAATTAAATTGCAAGCAAAATGAAACAAAATACAGTAAATTTTAAAATACAAGGATTTCTGGTAAAGGGATCAATTTATTTTATCGATAATATATATGTAATTATTATGCATTTAATCTTAAAAGAAAATCACACTCGAACCAAAATTACAGAAATATTTATTGGTTCCGTAGACTATAACAGATGTAGATTTGTCTTTATGCAATTCCCTACGCCTTACAATAGTTTACAGAAGGAGTAAAGATACTCAAAAATCATCCTGTCTGCATAGAAACCACGTTTTGATTTTATAACGGCCATGTAAAATTTACCTCTTTCATAACAGAACAATTCTCTCCCTCAAACTTAAATCCCTTATATATTCAGACTATTTTATTAAAAAAAAAAAAATGAAATAGCGAAAGAAAAATAAAAATTTAAACTTACTATCCAGCTGTAAAATTGACCCTCTTTCTTTTTATTATCCTATTCAAGTAAACAAAATGAACACGTTAAAAAAAAATCGTCACCAGAGAATCTTATCAAATTGTTTGTGATAAAAAGTTGGAAGTAAAAAGTGATTTGGGCCAATATTCACTAAAAATAGAATTCTCATGACAATTGCTACACCGGCAGTATTAGCTTTTTATGCTGATTCTAAATATATAAAATTCTTTCAGTTCATTGTTACCCACCCAAAACAAAAAATCTGGAAAAATTTGCCTGATTTTGAAAAAAGGGGTAACATCCCCAAAAAAGCAAGCGATCTTATTGAAAATCCCTCTATTTCAAAATGTGGAATTTTGCTTTTTTTTTTCAGAAGAAACATCCTTGATGCAGGTTTATTTGTTCTGTTTTTTCCCAGGGGTGATTGTATCAAACCAAAGGTCCAAGATAATTGGGAGGAAACTCATTCAAATGTAAATTTAAAGCCCTTTTTCAAGTGACTATAAAGTTTGGGCCAGGGGAAATCTTGTTTTCCGCCATTTTAGGGTACCAAACTATGACTTTACCCCAAAGAGGACGAATTTGCAATCAATTTAAAATTCTGAGAAGGTAATTAATTTAAAAGTATCAATAACTATTTTTTATGCTTCCCAGTTGCAAAAGAAGTAATGCCACACGGAGGCATTACTGGATTCAACCAAGTTGATTCGCTTTATTTGTAATGAAATTAGGCTACGTTTGGGATCAGTAGCTCAAACTATATCTTTGTTAGGCCTGGGTATGATTTGCAAAACAATAAGAAACTAAATAAAAAAAAAGAGATTTTCAATTGAAAGCAAGGAACAGATTTGAAACCTATTTGAACAGATTATTCTTTATATGAAGGGGACTGTCTCCTCCTTAACTCCTTACTCTTTACTGTGAAGTTTGGCTTTTGTCCAAATTTTTAAAGAAAATTTGCAATTGGAAAAAAAATATTTTCCAAAGCACTAAAAAACTTTTGTTGAATGAACAAGGTGTTGAGAAGGGGGCAGCCCCCCTTATATACGGAGTAATTTCAATCTGTTTTAAGTTTTAAACTTCCTCCTTACTTTAGTTGGAAAACCCTTTTCTATCTGTGTAATTAAATTTTATGAAGCCGTAAACTTTTATGAATACATAATTAATTAACTTAATTAATTTACTTAAGTTAAATTAACTGTTTTAACTTAAAACGGTTAATTTCGTACACATTCCTTTGTGGTTTGTCACAAAGAACTTCGCTTGGACTTTAACTGTTCCTTGGTACGATTAAGAACATCAATGTTTAGCTTTGATGATATTTACAGGAAATTTGATCATTTCAAATTTGATCATTTGAAATTTGATTCCTCAATTCTTACTTTTAACTTCCTGAATAGTTTTTTCATATTTGGCTAATCTCATGCTGAACTTCTTGGCATTATCTTGTCATCTAATCTTACGTGGGATAGCCATGTTGACAACATTAAAAGCGGCCATCCCTTATCTAACCTATACTGTTTGTAACCGTTATCCTATCCTTACCCAATCATTATCCTATATCTAGCCCTTGACCTATCCCTAATAAAAAGAAAAACATTATCATATCTATCTCTAATTTACTAAAGCTTCTTTCAAATCTTACCTGGCCAGGAAATATTACCCTCTGCGTATTTATATATCTTTTATTAGCCTTTATTAGAACATGTGTGTCCTGTTTGGCATTCGTAGCCTAAGCGACGGAAATGAGCATAAAATCAAAGTGGTTTGGAAGTTCTTGAGATTACTTTTAAAGCAAATATACTCAACTTTTATCTTTTGCAGTAGACGAGCTGTTTTCCCCAAAGACAGACATGAAACCCTTCGCACCAGCTTTGATCGAATGGCTGTAATTAATTCCCTGATTCCGGAACTATTTCCTCCCCACAACAGTCCATTCAGGAGTCACCTTTCAAGAGAAAATGACTACAAAGTTCCTATAACCACCACAATCTTTTACAAAATGGGAAGGACTTGCGGTAAAGCTTTCTAATTTAGTTAATTATTAATTTAGTAAAAATATATAAGACGCAAATACGAAGTTTAGAAATACCACTTTTTTTTTTATTAAGATAAGGAATATATCCTGCCAAGTTTCTGCTTAACGGGAAATTGAGAAATACCACTTCCTACCTATTTGCGTCAGTTGGTTAAAGGAAGGTGTGGTTGATAAAAATGTATAAAAGATACATTTTACGGGAACAGGCAGATTTAGACGGATACTAACTTTATGCCGGACTGACCTCTGGTCCGTTGTTTTAGAAATACCTTGGAATCTTGTCTTATCATTGTAAGTGTCTAAGTATCTTATTTTATATTATTGTAGTTTTTGAGACTTGTGGTCTGCTTGGGACAGCCAATCCTAGTAGAATATCTATATCTGGAATTATTATATGTTAATTAAATAAAAATATTGTATTTTAGACAACCTCTCTATGATCTACCTTTAGCCCCTCGAACATACCCAGTCGGTACGCCTCATTAGTCCGGTCATAGCCTAAGGCACGCTACCAAAGTTGAATTACCCAAGGGCCAGAGTTTACCTCCCCTATAAAGGGAGAATAAAGGCTTCTACGACTACACCACTCAAATACCATAAAATACACTTCACAACAGACTGAGAGTAGTTTAATATCCTCCTTTGTTTACGTTTTAATTTAAATTGTTTGAGACTCTAAATGTTTTTTCATTCTTTTAACTACATATACTCTCTTATCTTTTTTTTTTGCCCCTTTAGTTTATCAAGGTCTTGGTATTTCGTAATTGATTTTCCCTATTCATTTGACTGACATACTTTTACTTTTGTTCCCCTTTGAGTTTCTCTTTTTTTACATTTTTTATTTCTCTTACATAATTATTGCTTTTTCTTGCGACAATGAATGCAGGTTGGCATTGTTTGTTCGTGAAATTTATTTCAGAAATAAAACTTTAACGTTATGCTCCTCTTCCACCCTGTTAAATTAATAGCTTCCTTTTCACAATACACAGTAATAAATGCATAGAAATGGTATCTAACCTGACATCATTGCCACCATGAGCAAATGATCCAAAAGAGGCAGTAAGAATCTGTAGAAACGAGAAAAGCTGCTTCACATCCTCTGTTTCATCCTCACTATCTCTTCGGTCCTTCCTTTCGCCATTTTTGTCTTTGCTCTAAAAATTAAAAAATGTATTTTCTAATTACGATTAAGAGGAAAAGTCATAAAATAGAAAATAAAAGAGACAACAAATATATAGGGTTTAAGGGTTTAAGGTTTTACATTTGTATGATTTTTGTTTTTTCATTTTGTGGTAAGGATCTAGGTAGAAGATTAGAAAATGGAGTTTTTAATTTTGGTATATGGAATAAGAGCAGATTTTAAGTTAAATATTTCGAACTTTTAATGAAGTGTTTGATTTTAGAGTTTAATTAGAATTTTTAGATTATAATAGTTATCTTCAGGATTTGTTCAGCATTTAAAGTTTATTTATTAGGTAAGATTTAAATCTAATTGAATAGTTATAGTATAGGATTTTATGAATTTTTAGATAATAGATTTTAGATTTGGTCATTTTTTTTAAATGTTTGTTTGAAATTTATTTTAAGCAAATGGAATTTATTTTATATATTAAGGGGAATACGATTCACCTGGATTGTGAAGTATTTGATTTTTGGGATTTGTTTTGAGGATTATTGTAGCTACCTAACAACGCAAGGCTCAGCGGGAGTAGTGTGTTGAAATGTGATGTATTAAAAAAAATGGCGTTATATTTTTAATTTTTTCTTTTATTTATGTAAATATAGTGAAAAGTGTTTTAAAGTGTTATAAGAAAGGTGAATATATTTTAAAGTACAGAAACGTATATGCATTGTAAATTTGCATTTTAATGTTATATGTTACAGGCCTAATGAAGGGGAGCAGCCCCTTGCCGCCGTGGGTAGCTAGAATGAGAATTTTGAAATTGTTGTATGGTAAATTAATGGATGGAGAATTGTATGAATGAAAAAAAAAAGTTTATAAGGAAAAAGGTAGATAAAATGTACTAGGAGAGAAAAGATAATGTATGTGAGGAATTATAAAAGTGGAAAGCTATGGAACGTCGAGTATGAGGTAAGATAGATAGGTAGTAAAGTGAAGGAATAATAGAGAAATAGGTAAAAATTAGATTACTAATAAGCAAAGAGTCTTAGATAAAAGAAAAGAAGAAAGAAACAGGATTGATTTTTTTTTTCAGGAGTACGAAAAGGAAACAATAACCGGTTTGATTCTATCCATTACGTAGTGTATCACCACTTATTATTGAGAAAATGAAAAAGAAGAGGAAACGCAGAAAGGAGGACCAAATACCGCTGGATAAAAGAAAGAAAAGAAGAAGAGTTTAAAATATGCATTAGAAAATAATTTTGTATCTTTTCAATATTGTAGTCTATTTTTGATAAAAAAAAAAGAGACAACAAAAATATCTTTAAAGAGGTCGAGGAGAACATTGCAAAATCTCCAAAACCGGGGGGGGGGGTATGAACATTGTTTTTGGATGGAGATAAAACATGAAACAAAATATACAGAAATACAACTTCTCAAACTGGTATGATCGAGTGCAAATTTCACAGCGCGAGGCAATTCAAGCCTCCTCATTCATGGCTTTAGTAGCAATTGAGGTTTCAGAAGCCTAAAAGCTCAATTTTTTTTTATGAAATTTCGACATAAATTTGGAAGATAGATGTTTTTTTAATATTTATAAAGTTGGTCCGGATGATTGGTTTTCATTAAAGCATATGTGCTAAAATTAACAAAACAGAAGAATATAGACATAAAAACAAATTATTCTTCATAGATGGATTAGGCTAGGTACATCCTAGCATTACAACGAGCGAGGCCTTAAAAAGAAATTAAACAAAATACGAATTTTGAAATGATTTTCGAGTTTTCGAAAAATCAAATAGAATAAGTTCTTCCGCAGCATTTCGGGAAACATTGCTGTAAAACAAGGTTCATGTTAGAAAGGAGGGCTTTAGCCCCATTGGAATCTTTGGGTCGGCCCATGTATGGAGCTACAATTCATTTTTAAAGTGCCTTCGTGATACTGGAAAAAATATATACTAAACTATTATCTATTATTTTTTGGCTGTCACATATTATAAAATGTAGAACTGTACAAAAATAAGCGATTTATTTTCGCCTGAGAGATGACAGGAGGTAGAAAAGAAAAATCAACTACTTTTTTTTTAACTTTATTGACCAGAAATACCTTTCACATGAAAGCTTTGATCCTTGAAATACACTCCATGATTTGTCTTTTTTTAGCTATCTACATGCCAAATCGGTCAGATCGATAAAAGAAACATTTATTATTATTATTTTTTAAGAATTAACTCTTAGAAGTACAGAATCATCTTATGAGCAAGACCATTAAAAAAGTGGAGCATATAAAACATGAGGATCATTCGCCTTGATTCAGTTCATATTGAATTAAACGTATATGTTTTCAAATTTAAAAGTTCATATTAAATATTAGGTTTATCTTTCCAAATATTCTGAAAGATTCTAAATTTATAAACTCAACCGCCTATACTAGGGCTTTATTATGCACAGAGAAGACAACCTCCGTCTTCTGGAAATGCACCTTTCCCATGAATCTTTTTTGGAATTTCAAACGGGGTAAAAGCTTCCTGTGCAAGAAAGCTGGAGATAACTCGACGCTGCAAAAACCTTATCCCACCTAGTTCAGTCATTCACTTTGCATGTCCCCGATTACGGATGTCCACTGTATAATGTTGCTCCAAAAACACAGTTGGCAATACTTCAAAAGACAAAACCAGCGCTAATAGAGTGGGTAGTGCTTTACCCATGGCTCATTCTAGCCCCTTAGTAAAAGATTTTATGTACCATCAAAGGCGTTTTTTGACAAAACATGAATTCAACCACTTTTTACGAGGTTTACCACATTATTACCTCCCCCTGTCGAACCAGCAAAGTGATACGAAGGTCCATCAATCGACACAAATATCATAGGCACAACATGCCAAGAACTAAGTAGCAGAGGAACAGCTTCATTAGACGCTGTGCTTCAGTTTGGAATAATCTTTCTGAAGATATTTTCCCTGAAAAAGTTTCTGTTGATTCCATCAAAAGAAGATACAACAGACAGTTAAAGTCTCGAAGTGGAACGAGGTAAAGGACATTGAATCTGAGCATTACAAAAAGATCTAAAGCATCTATAATCTTTCGCTTAATTAAACACTCCGCAGAATAAACTTGAGTTAAGTAAATATTCCGATGTTTCACATGTTTGGTATGATCCGCTATCTACCCCACGAAATACAAACAAGTGCAACTAAGAGTCGATCCAGTGCTTTGGTCACAAATTATTCAAACTACTAAGATTGGCAACTCCGTCTGTCTTCTGAAAATAGAACACAAGTGTTGCCATCTAACTTTCCTTAAGCATAATTATTAAAGCAATAATTCAAGAAGGCAATACTATTATTTTAGCAGAATACAAATCAAATGAGACCTAAATTTGGAAGTGACAAAATTTTAAAGAGTTTCAGCGAGATTGATTAACAAAGGAAATCTATATGTTTACTCAGAACCTGTTTTTAAAGAGAACTTCTAGATTGTATTAATTATTAATCCCACTGGAACACAAGTGTTTCCACTTCAGTTTTTAAAATCACTAAAACACCACTAGAAATTCCTAGAGATCCCCATTTTCAATACCAAAATACCAGGGGGTTCCTTCATTTTTCGGTTCTTTCCAAGTCACTAGTAAAGCCTCTATTCAGACTTTCAACAACAGTTACTCAAGATGACTTATTTTGCAATTTAAGACCATTTATTATATCAAAATAACTTCTTTTGGCGTTTATAATGCTTTTTAGTTATCGGCCAGTTAAGTTTAGTCTTGATTGACAGATTCCCACATCAGATTCTGGAACCTGAACCATATGGAAACGAGTTGTCAGTTGATGGATCTGCCAAAATCTGACTGAAAACTTAAACTTTAAGAATAGAATGTTGCTTGAGATGTTATTCGAGTAGGAAAAAACAAAGACTTAAGTTCTTTTTTATGTTATAAGTGACCAATCAAAATACTCAATTGTTTTTTTCAGCACATCAGGGGAGGATATTACGGTCAAAATAAATCATATATATTTCTATGTAGACCCCGGCGCCACGCCGGTAGACCGAACGACGCCGACGAGAAGCACGGTCGAACGCCGCCGACGCGCCGCCGCCGGCAGAGGTGGCGGCGTTCGGTCGACTTTAAATTGATTTTGAGGCGATTTTTTATTGCGTCAACAGCAAAGTCGGATCTTTTCTTTCTCGTGTGGTTTGGTATTTCGATTTTCCTGATTAGAAATCAAGCAGGGCTTGCACTATCCTCGAATTTTCGGGTATTTCCCCGAAAATCTATGCGTCACCCCGAAAACAAATTTGGTTCCCCGAAAATCACGCAATCATGGTGCCACACCTAGCGATTTATCAACATTCTTTCCCTGCCAAATATTACTTTGCATACCATAATTCATCACTACTCTCTTGTTCGTTAATTTTCGTCTCTTTTTTTACTTGGCATAAAAACCAGACAGATGCAATATGCAATTGCAAATATTGCAATATACACAGTTCTTCATATATTGACAAAAGAAAAATCGTCTGTAAGAAATGAGTTTAAATCATTTCAAATGCAGTTTCCCAATCGCTATTTCTTACATCATTCGTAGTCAAGAATTTTATTTCAAGTTGAATAGAATTATAGAACGCATTCACTACTATACAGATTCAGCCTTAAGTTGGATTTTTAAATTGACAGCAGAAAGATTATTTATACAGCTTATTTGTAAATTTGGATATTTTTTTTTTTTGCTGTTTTTAGATGAGAGTTTAATAATTTTTAATCATCAATCTTTAAACACCGGGTAGAAAATACAATATTTTTTCGGAGGAATTTTTATCCCCCCCCCCCCCCCTCTACCAAAAAAAACCTTCTTTTGAGACAAAATTTAGCTGTAGACTAAGCTATATAAAAGGTTGGGGAATTAAAAATTGAACCGGAAGTACCCCAAAAATATGATTCATAAATAAATTGTAAATTACTGCCTATAGGGGGGGGGGATAGGGGGCTATAATTTTTAAATGATAATAGCTCATTTTCTTTTATTGAAAGCAGGGATGCCAAAGAGATAATTATTTTTTTCATTTAAAGCGGAGACAGAAAAAACTGATATCAAATTCCCTGGGAAACCATCGAAATATTTTGATAGACCCAGGACCTCCCATTAGGACTTGTTCATTGTCTTGGGTATTTTGCAATTTCTCATAGGCTACTGGTCTAATTTGGCTTTTGTGTTTGCTCCCTTTTAATTATATTCTTTGAATCTTATTGAATACCATGGCAAATCTATGTCTCAGTTTTCCGATATTTTGAGGTATATCTTAATAATTTCTACCTTTTTGTCGTCGCCATTCTACACCTTTATCAATAGCCTCAATTTTTTTTTCAAGGAACACTAAGCGGTTTAACGTTATTTTGCGTGTTTGTTTGAACCACATATTGACCTAGTTAATTATTAAGCAAATTATTTTTCTAATTAAAGCTGAGACAGTATCCTATCAAGGTGGTATCCAGAGGGGGGGGGGGGTATGGAGGTATTAAATTTAAATGATAATGTCTCGAATTTTTTTTATTGAAAGCAGGGATCCCAAAAAGTTTTTTTTTTAATTTAAAGCAGAGACGGCATCCTATCAAGGTGGTATCCAGAGGGGGGGGGGGTTTAGTGAGCGATCATATTTAAATTATAATATCTCGATTTTTTTTTTTTAAGCAGGGGTGCCAATAGGTTAATTATTTTTTTTTATTTAAAGCAGAGACGGTATCCTATCAAGATGGTATCCAGAGGGGGGGGGGGCATATGGAGTTATTATATTTAAGTGATAGTACCTTTTTTTTATTTAAAGCAGGGATACCAAAAAGTTGAAAAGTTGACAAAAATTAACAAGATTTTCGTGAGTTATACTTGATACAGCACTCGCATGGTTTTGTCGTCCAAAGGGAAAGGGACATATGCGTCCAACCCGTTTTTTTTCTTATTGATGAAACGGGTTTACTTTGAAAACATTCATTCATGAGTACCAGGCAGATTCACACTAAAACGAATTGGCGTAACAAAAGCGATATCGACATCCCCACCTAGCATTGCGCTCGAGTGACAATGGCGCCCTTGGTCCAGTGCCCAAGTTACATTAAAAGGCCAGGTCATAATAACAGCTTTCAATTTGGGAGGTTCAAGGAGGAGTCTTTGACAGTCTTATGACCTCAGGGTACTAGATGTTGCAACGTTCTTGCGTATCTACAGTGGTTTAAAAAATTCGATCACCCCACTAATGATTTCCACAAATATCCAAATGATTTCGACAAATATGCTCAAATATTACAAATGTAACATTTTGAATATTATAAAACTTTTTTCAAAGCTTTGAAGAAAAGCAAAAAACGTTAATTACCCCTAACTACGCTTTAAAGCTATTTTAAAAAGAAACTCTTTGGCTATTTCCATGGAAATGACCATAGCAGAAGCTTTGAGTCTGGGTGGGGATCAACGAGCAATCTTTGAGTATTTTGAACCAGGTGACTTATTGTTGCGACTTTCTTAAATTTGGTAATTTTTGTTGTGAGCATTTGCAAATCAAAGCTTTAACTCAATAACTGATACTAAATGTCCTAGCATTTTGCTTGGATTAAAAGTGACGAACTAGGATGAAAATCTCCACATCTTCCTGGAGCTACTTCAGTCTGCATATTATTTCATTTAATTACATTTAAAACGGATAAGCTTTTCATTTTTTACCTAAGAAAATAGCTGGCACTTCATTTTCTTCATACCGAATAAACCATTAAGCGTTTTTTGTTTCATTATAATTTCATTATAACTCACGTGAAGTGTTCATCATGTATTTTTCGATTTGTTAAATTTATTCATTTTAGATGCAGTTTATAATTTGACTGATATTAGGTATTTATCAGTTTATAATTTGGAATGAATCCCCAAAAGAAAAAATTAATAATATCCAAAAGAGCAGCCAAAAGCAATAAAAAAGCAGCAGTTCAGCATTAGCCTACATGACATATATTCTATAAAGAAGCCAAAAAAACTGTAAAATGTATTGTTTTTAAATTGTTATTAAAAACCAGTTTTTAATACAAGAAAGGCTTCATAAGAATCCAAAAGAGCAAAAAAAAAAGAAAACCATCAATGTCAAAGTCGCCAATTTCAACTGTTTTAAAGGTGACAAAACAGATATAGGCAAAGGGCATTATGAAAAAATTAAGCTTATAAGTTCAAACTTATATTCATAGTTTTTACCTAGATAACTGACGAATTTTGTGATACAATATTTGAAGTTTTGTATGCAGTATTACTCGATGAAAAAAACAACTAATTTTTATAATTATTTATGTTAAGAATACATAGCTAATAGATACTTCAACTACTCGTATTATGCAAGAGTTCTGAAACGCCACAGCCATTTCGTTTCTACCAGATTTCTGCTTCTCTTGATGAATAACAAAGAAGACCAGTTTACAGCCAGCGAATTGTGAATTTTTGAACTCATGAATAGGCTCGAATCTGTTGTAGATTGAAGCTGTGATTTGAGAAAGACTGATGAAAACATTAATGTCTGCGGTCAAAATTGAGCGCGCCGGCGGCACGGCGCCGACACCTTAACGGCGGCGCGGCGCTCTGTTTTTGGCCCCGCCGCCACCGGTCTTCCCTCATCGGCGCGGCTCCGGGGTCTATTTCTATGTGTGTATTTTAGGTAATCTTGGTTATAAGGTTATATTGCTTATCATACCAATGTGAACAATTCAATAGTTGCCTTATATTACACAAAAGTTAACAAAAATCTGTTTTTAATCAGAATGTAGTCGAACAACATCAACACCTTAATCCTTTTCTCCGATGATAGCTGAAACAATTACTCTTTTCCAGAGCGAAGCTAGGGTTTTAAGAATGGAGGGGGGATATGAAGAATGTGCAGATAAAATCGTTCAGTGTGCCAACAAATGCGGCACAAAAAGCTAAATTAAGACGTCAAAGACGCCAAAAGTTCTAGGGGGAGAAATAATTCACCCTTTTGCTGTGCACCTGCTCTTTTTATGTGCCACACTAGATCCTCCTCTCCACTAACGCAGGTGCATGAATTTTTAGAGATAAGAATGTCAAAATGATTAAGAAGAGCCAAATACACCATGAAACTAGCATTAAAAGATAAAAATAATTATAAATTTACCTGTTTAATTTCTGGCATTGTGGTGCGCTTTATAAGAGGCGCTGCACTGCTATTTGGAGACAACCCTGAAAATGAAAGTTTCACGTTTACAAATTTTAGATAAAGCTAACATGCAAAACATTTGACTTGTACAATTATTTTTTTGTTTCTCTTTCTTCCAGATCTATTTGCTATTTTTGTATTTACTTTTCTTTTTTCCTTCTTTAAGTATAACACGTCTTTTCTTATGTAGAATTTTTCGGTATTTCACTAGCGAAGCTTTCTTCAGAAAAATAGAATTTTATGCAGTGCCATTTTGCACCAAGTAGTTCGATACACTTTATTTTATAGAAGACTAAAATCGCGGTTTTTGTGTGGCTGACAATTTCTTTCTTTGCAAAGAAGATCTTTGAGCTAAAGATATTGAGGCATTGTTTATTCCGATCTTGGTTGATTTACCCTACCTCCTATGAAATAATACACCTCTACAATGTGACAAGTGGATGAATAACAACGAGAGAATTCTTTCTCGTTTTCTAGCTCATCTGCTCTTGATACTGGACAATAGGTAGCCTGAATATTATTTGTTTTTTCCTTTTTAAGCGATGATTAAATCCTATCTTAATAGTTACTTTTGCTTACGCATGTTCACCATAAATACAGTCTAACATGAAGGCTTATTTTGCAAAACTCATTTCGAAAATTCCAAACTTCCTCAGTTTTGTCCAAACTTCTTTTTCTGAAAATTAGACGAGAAATAGTGATTTTAAAAAAGCAAATATTCTAAAACCTTTGTACTTTATTTTGTTGACAAAATTCATTATCTAAAAGTTCGGTATGGGCAAGTAGAATACCATCAACTCTCGGGTTTATAATTGTCACTAATTATGTAAAATAAAGAAATAAAAGAAGAAAAAACAGAAGAGCTCAAAAGCCTAATTGACCGTGTTTAATACAAAGAAAAATAAAATTCACAACAAATATACACCTGTAAAAAAATAATGAAAAAAAATGTTGTCTATGCGCCATACTACAGCAAAATCTCCCAAACCAACCAACCTCCCAAATTTATAAAACCTCTCTTTCAAACCGAACGGGAAAATGTTCTTCTCTCAACCTTTGAAACTCAATATCAAAACACCAAAAGTCAAATAACTCATCATTACCATCATTACGATCGCATTTTCTTTAAGCACACAGCAGTAATTTTATGTTTTGTAATAGTAGTAAATAATCAATTGTCATTGATGATAATTAACTTTTGGAACGCATACAAATTTTTAGCAGTAAAACCAGCCTCGAAAAAGTCCCCCTCCCTTTGGACTGCTTAAACAAAAAATGTAATAGAGTATCATTACCACTATTATGTGAGTTTTTGTTTCAGCGAACCAAATTGAACGTTATGCTTTATTACTAGTGATAATAGGTCGCTGGAGTGCATCCAAATTTTTCTAGTGTAAAGTTCTAGCAGTTTCTAGCGTAAAACCTAAATTGACTGGGATACTTTATACTTTTTTGGGAAATTATGAACACAATATAATAAAAGTGTTTTATGTTTGAATAACAGAGATTTTGAAATAACTAATGAACCACGTAAAAAGATAAAAAAAAAAAAAAAATGTTACTGAACGCACAGTCATGCATGACTGCATAAAAAAAATTTCAAAAATCGAAGAAAAAAAGAAAAAATTCGAATCATTTGAAAAAATGCTCTTTTATAATTTTTTTATCCCTTTCCATAAAAATACCTCCGATTACATCATCAAACTTGGACTTATGTGTAACTTTCAAGTTGCGTCTCTATTTGTTTTTTTTTCCAGAGTCATCCAAACGACTGATAGCTCTTCGTTAGAGCTATCAAAGTTTTATTAAACAAAGGATAGAAATCTTCATTTATTTTTTGCTCCACTGTTCAAAAATTAGAATTCAAAGTTCGGAAAATAAACTCTTCACCATAGTTTCTAAAAAAAAAGTTCGTTTTCTATAAAATATTTGTGTTTTGATCCTTATAATACATATTTAATACTGTACTTTACCATTTGCGCAGTAATTTACTTAAACGTTTTGATCCAATTAATTAAAAAAAAATTTTCCACAAAACTAGTTTTTCGAAGAAAAGCATAGAACTCCATTAAACAAAAAATTACTAAAAATAAAATAAAACAATCTAGCAAGCATTTAACTACCGCAAATCAGTATCGATAGATAAATGAAGCCGAAAACGAACATAAATTACAATAATTAACCGAGTCAAACTAAAAAAAGAGAAGAAATTAACATAAGTTGGGCGCAAAACTTCTATGCCTTCCCAAGGCCAGAACACAATTTGCACTTTACTGAAAAAATATAAATGTTTTTACTTTTATAACTTTAATAAATCAAATAATATAAACATTTTGATTTCTAAATTTCAGTTAAGTGCAAATTTTGTTCTGGCCTTGGGAAGGCATAGGGGTTTTGCGCCCAACTTATGTTAATTTCTGCTCGTTTTGAGTTTGACTCGGTTAATTATTGTAATTTCTGTTCATTTTGGGTTTCATTTATTTGTCGATGCTGATTTGTGGTAGTTTCAAGCTTGGTAGATTATTTGATTTTATTTTGACTAATTTTTTGTTTAATGGAGTTCTTTACTTTTCTTTGAAAAAGTTATTAGGTGGAAAAAGTTTTTTTTAATTAATTTCTGTTCGTTTTATATTGACATTATATTATTTTCGTTTTTTAACACTATAGTTTGGCCAGCAAAATTTTGACTAGATGTGTTTTGGAAAATGGTGGGCATGAGAGCAGCGTTTATCGCTATCCAATCAATTTCAACTATCAAAAAAGGCATTAGCCCTTTCAATTTCCAATTGAATTAGCCATTTTGAAGTTTCTGCGGCAACGCTTTCAATTAAAACCTTATATGCCCCAGGACGTAACTTAGAAACCTTGCATTGAAGGCTGTGGGTGGAGGGGTTCTCATCCTTAAAGACCTAATTTCCAAAACTTTCAACTACGTTGAATAAAACGGATATCTAAAAATTTTGATTGGATGTGTTTGGGGAAAAGGTGGGCGAATGAGCCCGTTTTCAAGTTTCTACGACAAAGACTTAAATAAAAACCTTATATGCCTCCAGGGCATAACTTATAATCTTTGCCCTGAGGGTTGTGGGGGAGTGTCCTCCTCAAAAATATATTTCCTATCTGGAAAGCAACTACGCTAAACAAAATCGCTATCTCAAAATTTTTATTGCATGTGTTTGGTGAAAAGGTGGGCGTGAGAGGGGATTAGTTGCCCTCCTATCACTTTCGAATATTAAAAAGGGTACTATCCCTTTGAATTTCAAATCGAACGAGCCCTTTTTCAAGTTTCTACGAGAAAGATTTCAATAAAAACCTTATATGCCTTCAGGGCACAACTTACTATCCTTGCCCTGAGGGTTGTGGGGGAGTGTCCTCCTCAAAATCATATTTTTTATCTGGAAATCAACTACGCTGAACAAAATGGTTATCTCAAAATTTTGATTGGATGTGTTTGGGGGAATAATGGGGAGGGGGGGCTAGTTGCCCTCCAATCACTTTCGACTATTAAAAAGGGCACTAGCCCTTTGAATTTCCAATCGAATGAGCATTTTTTGAAGGTTTTACGACAACGTTTTGTTTAAACACCTTATATGAACCCAGGGAATAACTTAAAACCCTTGCCGTGAGGGCTGTGGGGGAGTATCCTCCTCAAAAACATATTTTCTATCGGAAATCAACTACGCTGAACAAAATGGCTATCTCAAAATTTTTATTCGATGTGTTTGTGGAAACAATGGGCGGGGGGGGGCTAGTTGTCCTCCAATCACTTTCGACTATTAAAAAGGGCACTAGCCCTTTGAATTTCCAATCGAATGAGCCCTTTTTGAAGTTTCTACGACAACATCTTCTATAAAAACCTTATATTCCCCCCGGGCATAACTTAAGACTCTTGCCCAGAGGGTAGTGGGGGAGTGTCCCCCTGAAAAATATATTTTTTATCTGGAAATCAACAACGCTGAATAAAATTGCTATCTTAAAATTTTGATTGGATGTCTTGTGGGGAATGATTGGCGTGGGGGGGGGGCTAGTTGCCCTCCAATCACTTTCGACTATTAAAAAGGGTACGAACACATTAAATTTTCAATCAAATGAGCCTGTTTTGATGTTTCTACGACAACACCTTCTATAAAAACCTTATATGCCCCCAGGGCATAACTTAAAACCCTTGCCCTGAGGGTTGTGGGGGAGTGTCCTTCTCAAAAACATATTTTCTACCTGGACATCAACTACGCTGAACAAAATGGCTATCTCAAAATTTTGATTGGATGTGTTTGGAGGAAATGGGCTTGGGGGGGGCTAGTTGCCCTCCAATCACTTTCGACTATTAAAAAGGGCACTAGAATTCTCAATTTCCAATCGAATGAGCCCCTTTTGAAATTTATATGACGACCCCTTCCATATGAAGTGCCCTTCATAAAAATAATACATTGTGCCAACATCGTTCTTATAGGCCCTCAGGGCATAACTTAAAACCGTTGCCCCGAAGGTTGTGGGGGAGTAATACTGTACTTTACCATTTGCGCAGTAATTTACTTAAACGTTTTGATCCAATTAATTTAAAAAAAAATTCCACAAAATAAGTTTTTCAAAGAAAAGCAAAGAACTCCATTAAACAAAAAATTAGTAAAAATAAAATCAAATAATCTACCAAGCGTGTAACTACCACAAATCAGTATGGATAAATAAATGAAACCCAAAACGAACAGAAATTACAATAATTAACCGAGTCAAACTAAAAAAAGAGAAGAAATTAACATAAGTTGGGCACAAAACTCCCAAGCCTTCCCAAGGCCCGAAAACAATTTGCACTTTACTGAAAAAATATAAATGTTTTTACTTTTATAACTTTAATAAATCAAATAATATAAACATTTTGATTTCTAAATTTCAGTTAAGTGCAAATTTTGTTCTGGCCTTGGGAAGGCATAGGGGTTTTGCGCCCAACTTATGTTAATTTCTGCTCGTTTTGAGTTTGACTCGGTTAATTATTGTAATTTCTGTTTATTTTGGGTTTCATTTATTTATCGATGCTGATTTGTGGTAGTTTCAAGCTTGGTAGATTATTTGATTTTATTTTGACTAATTTTTTGTTTAATGGAGTTCTTTACTTTTCTTTGAAAAAGTTATTATGTGGAAAAAGTTTTTTTTAAATTAATTTCTGTTTGTTTTATATTGACATAGTCTTTTCAGGGAAAAAGGAAATAATACTTTAAATCTTTTCGTTTTTTAACACTATAGTTTGGCCTGCAAAATTTTGATTGAATGTGTTTTGGAAAATGGTGGGCGTGAGAGCGGCGTTTATCGCTATCCAATCAATTTCAACTATTAAAAAAGGCACTAGCCCTTTCAATTTCCAATTGAATGAGCCCTTTTGAAGTTTCTGCGGCAACGCTTTCAATAAAAACTTTATATGCCCCAGGGCATAAGTTACAACCCTTGCCCTGAGGGCTGTGGGTGGAGGGGTTGTCATCCTTAAAGACCTGGTTTCCAAAACTTTCAACTACGTCGTACACAATGGCCATCAAAAAATTTGAACTGGATTTGTTTGGGAACAAGTAGGCGCGAGAGGGGGGGTAGTTGCCCTCAAATCCCTTTTGACTCTTATAAAAAGTACTCTCCCTTTAAATTTTAAGTCGAATGAGTCCTTTTTCCAGTTTCTATGACAAAGAATTAAATAAAAACCTTATATGCCTCCAGGGCATAACTTATAATCTTTGCCCTGAGGGTTGTGGGGGACTGTCCTCCTCAAAAATATATTTTCTATCTGAAAATCAACTACGCTAAACAAAATGGCTATCTCAAATTTTTATTGGATGTGTTTGGGGAAAAGGTGGGCGTGAGAGGGGGTTAGTTGC
This sequence comes from Artemia sp. Qi Xiang Cuo, assembly GCF_049724085.1. Classification (NCBI taxonomy): domain Eukaryota; kingdom Metazoa; phylum Arthropoda; class Branchiopoda; order Anostraca; family Artemiidae; genus Artemia; species Artemia sp. Qi Xiang Cuo. The sequence goes on along the minus strand of NC_142798.1, from coordinate 28,828,003 downwards.
CCTCCAATCACTTTCGAATATTAAAAAGGGTACTATCCCTTTGAATTTCAAATCGAACGAGCCCTTTTTCAAGTTTCTACGAGAAAGATTTCAATAAAAACCTTATCTGCCTTCAGGGCATAACTTACACTCCTTACCCTGAGGGTTGTGGGGGAGTGTCCTCCTCAAAATTAAATTTTTTATCTGGAAATCAACTACCCTGAACAAAATGGTTATCTCAAAATTTTAATTGGATGTGTTTGGGGGAATCATGGGTGTGGGGGGGGCTAGTTGCCCTCCAATCACTTTCGACTATTAAAAAGGGCACTACCCCTTTGAATTTCCAATCGAATGAGCTTTTTTAGAAGTTTCTACGACAACACCTTCTTTAAAAACCTTATATATCCCAAGGGTATAATTTAAAACCCTTGCCGTGAGGGCTGTGGGGGAGTATCCTCCTCAAAAACATATTTTCTATCGGAAATCAACTACGCTGAACAAAATGGCTATCTCAAAATTTTTATTCGATGTGTTTGGGAAAACAATGGGCGGGGCGGGCTAGTTGCCCTCCAATCACTTTCGACTATTAAAAAGGTCACTAGCCCTTTCAATTTCCAATCGAATGAGCCATTTTTGAAGTTTCTACGACAACATTTTCTCTAAAAACCTTATATGCCCCCAAGGCATAACTTAAGACCCTTGCCCAGAGGGTAGTGGGGGAGTGTCACCCTGAAAAATATATTTTTTATCTGGAAATCAACTACGCTGAACAAAATGGCTATCTCAAAATTTTGATTGGATGTGTTTGGGGTAATAAGGGCCGTGGGGGGGGGGCTAGTTGCCCTCCAATCACTTTCGACTATTAAAAAGGGTACTAACCCTTTGAATTTCCAATCGAATGAGCCTGTTTTGAAGTTTCTACGACAACGCCTTCTATAAAAACCTTATATGCCCCCAGGGCATAACTTAAAACCCTTGCCCTGAGGGTTTTGGGGGAGTCTCCTTCTGAAAAACATATTTCCTACCTGGAAATCAACTACGCTGAACAAAATGGCTATCTCAAAATTTGGATTGGATGTGTTTGGGGGAAATGGGCTTGGGGGAGGCTAGTTGCCCTCCAATCACTTTCGACTATTAAAAAGGGCACTAGAATTCTCAATTTCCAATCGAATGAGCCCCTTTTGAAATTTATATGACGACCCCTTCCATATGAAGTGCCCTTCATAAAAATAATACATTGTGCCAACATCGTTCTTATAGGCCCTCAGGCCATAACTTAAAACCATTGCCCCGAAGGTTGTGGGGGAGTATCCTCCTCAAAAACATATTTTCTATCTGGAAATCAACTACGCTGAACAAAATGGCTATCTAAAAAATTTGATTGGATGTGTTTGGGAGAATGATGGGCGTGGGGGGGGGGGGGGGGTTGGCTAGCTGCCCTCCAATTACTTTCGACTATTAAAAAGGGTACTAGCCACCCCAATTTCTAATTCAATAAGCCCTTTTCGAAGTTTCTACGACAACTCCTTCGATAGGAAGTACCTGTCGAAGAAAGAAGAGAAGAAGAAGAAAAAAACACATTGTGGCACATCGTTCTTTACTTAGGCAGCGCTAGCGCGCTGCCTATGAAACGGTGGGCGTGAGAGGGGCTTTAGTCGCTATCCAATCACTTTCAACTATTAAAAAAGGCACTAGCCCTTTGAATTTCCAATTGAATGAGCTTATTTCTAAGACACTGACGTTTCTACAACGACTCTGCCAATTTAAGCAGGAGGCGCCCCCAGAGCAATACTGACCCGCCGGGATCCATGTGCTGCGGGGGGAGGGGTTGTCTTGAACAAGCATCTGATTCCTATACCTTCTAGCCACGTTACCAAAATGAATTCCCTTAAACTTGTAGTAAATATGTTTTGGGAAAAAGTGGGAGTGAGAAGGGGGTTCATTGCCCTTAACTCCCTTTTAACTATTCAAAAGGGCGCTATTTGTTTAATTTCCTATCGAATGAGCCCTTTTTCAAGTTTCTACAACAAAGATTTCAATAAAAACCTTATATGCCCCCTGGGCATAACTTATAATCTTTGCCCTGAGGGTTGTGGGGGAGTGTCCTCCTCAAAAATATGTTTTCTATCTGGAAATCAACTACGCTGAACAAAATTGCTATCTCAAAATTTTATTGGATGTGTTTTGGGGAATGATGGGTGTGGGTGGGGGGGCTAGTTGCCCTCCGATCACTTTTGACTATTAAAAAGGGCACTAGTCCTTTGGATTTCCAATCGAATGAGCTTTTTTTGAAGTTTCTAAGACAACACCTTCTTTAAAAACCTTATATGCCCCCAGGGCATAACTTAAAACCCTTGCCCTGAGGGCTGCGGGGGAGTGTCCTACTAAAAAACACATTTTCTATCTTGAAATCAACTGTACTGAACAAAATGGCTATCTCAAAATTTGATTTGATGTGTTTTGGGGAATGATGGGCGTGGGGGGGCTAGTTGCCCTCCAATCACTTTCAACTATTAAAAAGGGCACTAGCCACTCCAATTTCCAATCGAATGAGCCCTTTTCGAAGTTTCTACAACAACTCCTTCGATACAAAGTGCCCGGGTATTGAGAAAAAAAAACACATTGTGCCCACATCGTTCTTTACTTAGGCAGCGCTAGCGCGCTGCCTATGATTTAAACTCTCAAATCGTTAAGTTATGCGAACACTCAACGTTCAGTGCTTTCGGTTCAATAAAAAAGGGTTTCCCTCATACTATTTCAGCGGCGTCTTTTGGAGGGATGGGGTCAGGGGGGACTATGCCTCTCTAGATTTTTACTCCCCCAAACTACATTTTTTTGGGGGGAGGGTTAGTTTAACATAAAGTTATAGATTTAAGTCGAACTCCAATTCCATTTCGACTTATGAAATTTCATAACTCGGGGAAAAAAGAGTAATTTTAGAAAAAGCACAGCTTCAAAATACATGATAATTTGTGTCTCTCTCCGTTTTCTCTTTTTTTCTCTATTTATTTTTAAAGAATAAATTAGTCAGTGTCCATAAACATCAATGTTAAATCGACGACCATTTGAGAAATAAATTGGTAGACAATCATTGTCACTGAGTAGAGTGCGATCTATAATCCGTTGCACATTTAGAAAATTAAAAAGAAAATTAAATACCTTTTACGGGAGTAACTTGATCACTCGGCGGATAAGAAATGTTGTTGTAGCCATTTTGTTTTTCAGTAGAAATAATCTGAAAATAAAAACCCAAAAGCTCTATTAGAAAACCTTCGGAATTATACATTTTCATATTTCACTTCAAGCTATGGTTTCGCAGCAACAACACTAGAAAGAAATGAGAGCGGTACGACTAGTTTTTTTTTTCTTTCAGATGTGGTTACAGATTTTACTCCTATCAAAATTCCTTAAAACCCCCTCCCTCCCATAAACTCGAAACAATGTCTCTTTCATATCTCTTGCAAAAGAGTTCTAAAATAAATTATTCTAAGGCAATACCGGTCCCATTCTCGGGCTCTGACACATGATCACTACTTATAACTATGCGGTTTTTATGGGGAAATTGGTGTGACCCATGTCAATATGTGTAGTATGAAAGAGGGGCTTGAGCATGTCAAGTAGGGCTAAAAATAATCCAAACGAATGGTTCTACTAAATAGCACGCAAAGAGGTGACAGAAAGGCTAGGATGACACCCTGAAAAATAACCTACAATCCTTGGCGATCCAGTGCGAGATAGAGGAGGACTGCTCATCAGTTTTGGCAACTTCATATACTTGAATTACTTCTCAATAGAAAACAAAGGATAGAAATCTTCATTTATTTTTTGCTCCACTGTTCAGAAATTAGAATTCCAAATTCGGAAAATAAACTCTTTGCCCTAGAGTTTCTAAGTGAATAGATAAGGTTTACTTCGAGCTTATTTCCAGAAGATTTGAAAGTTATTTGCTACATTTTCTGATTTTAATAATCGGTGATATTAAGCAAAAATTTCCAAGGCACCCACAGAAGGAGGGGAGGGCAATCCCTCCGTCATCCATCTCGAATCCTAGGCTTTAAAATAAAAAAAACTCTGCCCAGAGAGATTTTGCAGGAGTACTGATGTGTTTTTATCAAATAGTTTTTGCATAAATTTTGTCAATTTGAAAATTTTATTCGTACAAACTAACCGGAACAAAAAAAAGATTAACAGATCCAGTTTACAAAAGAGTCGAATAAATAAACAAACAGGTCAGCTTTGGTGAAATGTATTCGTCATCACCTTGTGCTCTTTTGCAATTGGTCAACACGTTAGTTTTTGAGACTTATAAATAGATATATCACATACACGTCACACGGCTAGACAAACATAATAAAAGACATAGATGGAAAAAGTAATAACGGTATAACAACAATAGCAGACAAAGCTGTAACCTGATCCCATAAGCACCCAATGGGGGACGAAGGCGGGCACATCCCCCTTCTGCTCCAAACTACCAGAAATATAGGAACCATTTTTTCTAGCTTTTAAGCACCCTTCCCCCTCCCTTGAAAACTATATTTCAAGGTTGCCCCTCTTTTAATAAAAAAGATACGGATGCTCAAGCGCTTTTCAATTTTGAGGAGAAGTCCGAAGATGCGATCATAGACGTAAGAATATTAAAAAAAAAAATTTGAAATAATACATCTATGGGTACGATTCGGAAGCTAATCATTATTAATGATGGATGTTTATTATTATCTCGTTCCAAAAGTTAAGGTAAGAAAAAAAAAATTATTTGTCCTTAACATTATAGGCGGTGAAGCGACTATAGTGTTAGCCCCTTTAACAAATTATGACCCAACAAGTGACTGAATTTTTTGTTATCCAAAATTTTATAATTAAGGTAATGAAAAATATTTAAGAATCATTACTGACGACTGATTTCTGGAGCGCAACGCAGCTCCTTTTTGAAGTTGTTTGTTCAGTTGAGAAAAACATGTTTAAAGTTATTAGATAAAGAGTTTCTCAAGAGGGCTGTTTCATAAAACACTGGAGTTCCACAGGCTCCTCGAGGCTCTGGAAGAAAGACTGGCCCATGATGAACTCCGATAAAAAAAAATCACCAGAGATATGTTATATACGTATTTTGAAGGGAATATGTGCAATTTGTTTTAAGAGTTCCGCAAAGTTTGGGAACCTATTAGGTATTCAGTGCATTAGATGTTCTAAATTATAAACGGACCTGAAAATCTTGGGGAGGGGATAAGTTCGTCAAAATCACCAAAGCTGGTGAATTATACGAAAAAGGCAAGACAATTTTCCACAATTATAAAAAGGTTGACATCTCAGGAGGAACAGGGGTTTGAGCCTCCCTCCCACTAGTAACCTCAATTTACGAAAATTGGGGAGGGGAAATGTATCTTTTTCAAAATCTAAGGGGAGGCATTTATTTGTTTTTTTTCAATTTTTCAATGGAAATACCCAAGACGACATTTTTCAAAGAAAACAAAAAAAGGGTTTTTCAAAATATGAAGGAGGGAAAAACCTGGGGGAGGACATATACCTCCTGACCCCTCCCCACCCACCCACCAAAAAAAACACCACTGTCTCTTCCAGTGTTACGCACGGGTCTGACAAGCATATGTAATTCTCCATATTGTGGCGGGGGAGGGGGATCTGACCTTCAAAAATACATCTGGATAAAACCACTGATGGTGAGCTAATATTAATAGTTACAAAAGTACAAAAGTAACGAATTTGACATATGTAATGATTATGAAAATAATTGATTCAACTTCCACTTTTTTTTAATACGAGCATTCTATCATATCTAAGAGGAGGATATTTTTCATATTGCTGCCTAGCTGCCAAAGTTTTTAAGAGAGTGCATATTCACGTGTTGTCTATGCACGTGTTTTATCATGACATTCAGTCTTTGATGATGTCAAAAGAAAGGCATCAGCTTTCACTTGAATAAGAAATGGTCAGCTGGGGAGACATGATCGATGAATCCATCCGCTAATCAAAAATCTCACAATAAAGGTCAGACAAGTTTTCTTGTGTAAGGATTGGAAAATACATTTTAAAGAATAGACTTAAGAAAAAGAACAATAAAGGACATTTTCGCTGTCAATTTTTGTTCTCTCTCTCACCCTCTCTCTTTTTTTACCATTAAAACTCAAAGGTAAAGCAATGAGAAATTATTTTAAGACAGTGAAAAAACTTTCTAAATGAATATTTCGGCTCTATATCGTCATCAGCAAAGCAGAAGATCTACAATAAAATACGTGACCTTGCAAAATAATGGTCATTTATTTTGTTCCGAGTTTTATTTTATATAAATAAACACTCATCAGCTTTGCTGATGACAAGAAATATTTTCACTGTTTTAGAATAATTCCTCATTTAACTTATATTTGTATTACAGAAAAGCAGTGTGGTCTTCATCATTATTTACCATTAAACCTCCATTTAATCTTCCTTGTCTTTTTCTCTTTTTTATGCATTTAAGATATTCGGCAATTGGAGGAGAACGACCAATCAAATAATTATAGTAACTGATTATATAATTTATAACTCTTAGAAATCAAATAACTATAACTAAAAGAATTTCTTTCTATAGTGCAAATAGTTGGAAAATATATAGCAATGGTTGGTAATAACGTAAGACAAAATTTAGATTTCATGATATTTAACAATTAATAAGGGTACAAGAGCACCTATTGTTTCACCTCTGAAGTAGTAACGGAAGAGGTACTCTGTTAAGCCTTATACTTTCAAGCTTCATAAATGGTATATATCAACTCTGTATAGAAGAAGTCAAGTTAGGGTTTAATATCAAAATGAATTTTCGGTCAACCGTCTAAGGCTAAATGGAAAGCAGGTCCTCCTCGTCTTGGGCGGAAGGATTTCATAAGAAAATTTTTAAGGGAAATGGAAACTTCCTGGGAGAGTGTAAAAAGGGAGGCTTTGAGTAGATTGGGATGAAGGACGAGCGTGCGCAGCTGTGTTGGCCTCAGGAGGCTTGGTGCTGCCGTGAGTTGTTAGTAGTAATAGTAGTATTAAAATGAATTAGGTCGAATATTTTATTTTTTAGATTTTAGCGTCAATAAACTTAATTAAGCTTACTTTTTCACAGTGATAAGAACATTCTCTAAACAAAATAATAGTACCAAAAAGCTTGTTAAGTACTATCTTTGTGCTCTAACGCATTGGTACACGCAAAGGTTCGTATACCGGTCTGATTTTGGCTTCAGAATAGCTCAATTACCAGTTCAAGATTAGGACAAAATGTATAATAGCCAGAAATAAGTTTCGTTACCGTGACATCTGGTTTGGGATCCATGAGAGACTGAGTCTTCTCAAAATTCTCATTGATTATTTTCAAGTTGAATTCATCCAATTTATTCTTCTTTTTAGTAGGGAGTTTTTCCATAGATACGTTATTCGAATCTGTTGGCGTAATGCTTGCTGACGAATCTGGAATTCGAAAGATTTATTGGAGAAAAGCAATGATTACTGTACATCCCTGTAGCCCCTCATCACTGATTAGTCATTTTTGTTTCTGACGAGAAAATGGAGGGAGGGGTGAAACTGCCGATTCAAAGGTAGGAGGAGAACAAGAAAATATAAGAAGAATATCAATAGTAATTATTATTGAAAGTCTTTTGTAAGAAATAAATTTCTAACCCAAGGAAAACAGTAGCGAACCCAGGGGGACCACCGCTTTAACCTAAGGGAAGTTCACACTTATATTCACATGGATCTGTCAACTCAAACACGAAAGCCAACAAATAGTCAGCAAAATTTAATTCCCTGACCTTCCTAAAAGCGCCGAACGCGTCTGTCAGGTCATGTATTTCAAAATAAAATGTAAGCGAAGACTGTATTAATGCTAGTTTTAAGCACAGCAAAAATTAAACGAAGTAGTATTTTACTTCCTGTTTCGTGGCTACGAAACTGACCATATCGGAGGAAAAAGATTGCTGAAACGCTTTTTTATTTTATTCCTGAAATGAGTACCGGTATAACAATATTATCAACTTCCGATTTTTAAGAAAAAACTGCAGCTCATATAGCTAAGATCCCCTGCATAAATTTTCCGGGGGGGGGGGCAAAAATTAGAAATAAAACGATTGGCCTGAAAATGAAATATTTATTTAGCATGTTTACATGTTATATTTATGTCTTCCTAGAGGAAGAGGGGGTAGTTGCTGTCTTATCTTGGAGGATGTGTTGCAATCCTCTGCTCTCTTGCTCCTAATAAATGCTGAAAGAATTAAATTCAATATTAAGTTTAGCAAAATTAATAATACATAAATTATTTTTATACAAATGCATATAATTATTACACACAAATTCAAATTACCGACGGTTCAAACACCCTACCCCCCCCCCCCGGGGATATGGCCTTAACCGTTATAATTCTTATATTTTCCTTTCCTTATAAAATAGTTTATCCATTTATAACTCTTTTCTATATTTGAAACACCAAAAGGTTTTAAATACTTTAAATAACGTATTAACATTACTTTTCAATGGAATAAAGCACCTTTAATTTTGAAAGAAACCACGTGAATTTGAATTTTTTTCAGTGCATAGTTTATGAAAATTATTTTAAGAAGAATTTATAATAAAATCTTGAGAACCTTCAAAACTGTATTTTCCACTATTAGTCCAGGACTTTTAGGGTTTGACCCGGACAAAATTGCAATATAAACGAAAATGGTACCAAAATGATCAGAAAAAAATTCTGTACAACATACTAAAAGTCCCCATAAATCCGAGTGGGGCGAGTACCCGAAAAACAGGGGAAAAGGGGGAAATGCGGGGGAAATTGGGAAAAATACCGAACATGCCCAGAAAATAGTTCAAAGTGAGTTTTCGGGTGCTTTCCCATACGCTGATCACGAAACTGACATCTAAAATTCAGTATAGAATAAAAGTACTACGGAAAACGGGGGGAACAGGGGGAAGAGGGAAAAAATTTAAAAATACAGGGTAGGGGTAGAAAGCACTTTGAAATATGTTTTCTGGGGTCTTTCTATCTGCTGATCCCGAAACTGACATCTAAAATGAAATAAAGAACATGAGCCCCACCATAACGGGGGAAAAGGGGGAAAGAGGGAAAGAAAAGGGACAATTGAAGTCAGGGGTAGAAATCAGTTTGAAATGTGTTTTCTGGGGTTTTCCTATCTGCTGATCACGAAACTGACACCTAAAATGAAGGAAAGAAAACGAGAACCATGAAAACCGAACAAAACTGGAGGAAATAACGGACAGGGGGAAGGGAAACCTGACTCCTGAGCCAGCTGCTAATGGCTAATAAGTGGGCCTATGGATAAAATAACTCGCTTATGTATCAAACTTTTACTTTCTTGAATCACAGAGGTTTCTTACAAGCAATTGAATTACTAAACATAAAGAAAACAACCGCTTGACAGTGATCACAGTATAGAACTTCCGCTATTATACGTAAGCTTTGTACTTTCGTAGGTAATATCGTTGAATAAAAAACTAAAGAAATAACTTCAGTAAATATAGGTAAAATCTGCACTTTTTAAGGCAGTAGAGTTGACTTGAAAAACACAGCATTGATGTCACTAGTCGAGCTCCTCGTCTTCGACAATCTCGTTGTCCCTATTCAAACAGTTGATACCCTGACATTCTCCGCACGCGAACGTACACGCTAATCCATTTTTCTTGCAGCTGCATCGCGAGTTCTCGCAGCCTGTCTGACAGTTGCATCTCACGACACTCAAAAGAGTCTGAGGTGCGAGCAACAAATCGGTCATCACAGGTGAGTATTTATGGTCTCTGAGGAGCCAAACCCAATCAGCCGGGTCGAGGTCAGCTGGTTCTCCTTTCCAAAGGGATACCTGGAGGCGCACTCGCTGGGAATGGAATGAAGCTGCAGCTTCGGTTGGCGGAAGCCTTTCAGGCTTAACAAACCCCGTAGTATTTGACGAAGAAACTTTTTCCAAGAAAATTCGATGTCGCAGCTTAGTGAAATCTTCGTTTGGTCGTGCTTTATACAAGCTGAGGAGAAGATATTCACCCACTTTCACAATTTCATCTTTAGACGATGATTCATCCAGAAACACTTCGCATTTTTTCTGAACACTTCGCTCTTCTTCAAAAGAGGTAGCACAGCTTGCTTTCCAAGTCCGAAAACTCGTGAGGTCGTCTCACATCCCAAGAGTGCACGCCCTACCAGAAGTTGCCTGGATACTTCTCCCATTTTTTTTTTAACTTCGTTGAGGCACCAGAACCGTGTTATCGCTTCTTTTGCGTTCGTTGACGATTCGAAGTAAAGTGTTTTTGTATTAGGCGGGAGGTGATACAAGAGTAGAATCAGAAGGTCAGTGTCGTTGCCAAGAACTATTGTTTCAGAGTTTTCTGTTTTCGTTACGGCAGTCTTCACGATTAGATAGTCAGCATCATCCTTCGCATGGACGACTTCAAATCCTTTGGCTCTGAGTTTTTCCCCGATGTAGCTTATAATTCGCTGTTTGTTCTGAGAGTTGCTCAAAAACTCTTCCTTCTTTTTCTGGAGCTTCATCCCTAAACTGAAATCGATCACTTGATGCTGGCTTCCCTTACACCGTCGGTTGTGGGTAGCATCTTTCGTGGTTGGACCAGCACTGTATCCATCGAAGACAACAGTAGGGTAGGTACAGCGTCGAGTAACGAAACTAACATAGCTGTCACAGATTGAATCATAAGCATCACCAATCTTCCTAGGTGCTTGCTGAAGCAGCCAACCTCCGTCAACTACAGTGACATGATCTGACACTGGCAGGTGGTGAATCGAGTCTATTTTTGCTTCTTTCCATATTGCTTTCGCTAGTGCAGGTTTGTCTGGCATTATGCCAGAATTCTCAAACAAAGTGGGCAGATAACTGCACAGTTCGTAACGTAGAGTTTCTGCCATGTCATTTTCAGATGTATGGGCAGCAGTCGAAAAACATTGAAAAAGCAGTGCAGGGTCGATATGCAAAATCTCGCCATCTATCCTTATGTTCCCATCGGATGCCAGTGTAACGATTTTGTCTTTCTTCCTGAATGAAAAACTTCCTGAATGAAAAACTCCGTATTTCTTTCTCGAGTTTTTTTTTGCCTTTTCCGAACCTATCGGGTAGCCGAACCTCTATAGATCTCCTGTATTAACATTTGTAAACATTTCCACATGCTTTCTACCCCTACCCTGGCGATTTCCCTTTTTGGGAAATATCATTTTGGTACCATTTTCGTTTATATTGCAATTTTGTCCGGGTTCGACACTTTTTTGAGCTAAAAGTCCTGGACTATATATTCTTTTCTTTATTAATGTCCCAAAAACCTACAGTAGGCCAGAATGCTTAGAAAAGCTCGTTTGGTTAAACCAAATATTATACCCAACATTTTCAAACGTTGAATAACAGAACTATAAGACCTTTTTATTCATTCTGTGTGCTTTACGCAAGGCCATACCCAGGACCTTTTTTTTTGGGGGGGGGGGATTACTCAAAGATTTTTTTCGGGGGGAGGTGGGTTACACAAAAAAAATTGAAAACGCAGAAAAAATTTATTTTTATCCATTTTTGTTACGTTTTTAAGAGTCAGATGAACATTTCAGGGGGGAGGGTTCATACCCTCCTAACCCTCGCCCTGGGTACGGCTTTGGCTCCACGTACGTATCATTCATTGGTTTGTGGGAAAAAAGTTTGCCACAACAAATGGAATTTTGTATATTTCAACGAACTGAAATAATATTTTTTTTTTTCCAAATAAAACAAACTATGAACACTTAAATAATTTATAATCGGGCAATCATGTAACAGTATATACTTATTCGAATATGTACACGTAGCAATGGGAAAATTTTCAGTAACAATTTTACACACCCACAGAACACAGGCGATGATGGAAAAGTACCGTTAAAAATACTTTTTCGAGGAATATCCATTGTATATTGTTACCATACATATCACACACCTATTTAGAATAAGAACTACTGCTTAAGAAAAAAACTATTCGAAATTATTATACAGGAATACAATTTTCCGATTGTCTTTGGAAATTGTTTGAGGTTTTTTTTTGTCAAAAGATATGGCGTGGAGCTCTTTTTTGGAAGTGTGAACACACAATAGGACGCAATTATGCCGAAGTCTCTCAAACTAAACAATAAAGAAAGCTAAACTAGAAGCACAATCTCGATCCTTGAAGTTCATTCTTAGCAGTCAAGACTTGCCGTTTCAGAAGGCCTCTAGACAAACCGGGAATATGATTTAAAGCATCATTCCGCTATAAATATATATATATATATATATAAATATATATATATATATATATATATATATATATATATATATATATATATATATATATATATATATATATATATATATATATATATATATATATATATATATATATATATATATATATATATATATATATATATATATATATATATATATATATATATATATATATATATATATATATATATATATATATATATATATATATATATATATATATATATATATATATATATATATATATATATATATATATATATATATATATATAAACAGACAAATATCGAGTACCCTGTTCATACTGCGAGATAGCAAATATAATTATGTTTCAGCAAAAACTAACTGCTCAAGGAGTGCGACAATTTTCCGCCGACTCTTTTCCAGTTGATAGAAATTTCAATCTACCAAATAAAACAAAACAGATTTTCGGTACGTGGCTGCAGGAACACTGCTGCGTCAACAGATCCATGTTTTATGGGCAGCTTAAGTCTTTACAGTACGCTATGCCCGTCTACATATACGGTATGTTACGTATCTTACAAATCTTTTGTCCATTTATATCTTTTAATTAATTCATAAATACTAATTAAAAAACATCAAGGATTGCTAAATATCCCAATTTGAATGGTTAGTCATCAATAAGAATCAAATATTAGGTAAATAGAGTAGCAAGGCAAATAAATAAGGATAAATAAAGGTATAAAGTAAGGAAAACGGAAATTAGTTTGTTGCTACACAACAGAAAGTGTTAAGGAAAGCAGCGTGCAATAGCAACTTAAGAAGGCGTGAAACATGCAATTCTAGCAACCAATTTACCTCCTCCTTCTCCGAAAGTAAATACGACTTCGCCATTAGTCTGTCTCGTTGCGCGACCTGAAAACTCGAAGAAGTTAAACAAATCTAAAACTAAAATCCAATATGACAAGAAAGGCAAAATCTAATGCTGAAGATATACTCTTATCTTCAATTTTATTGAAGAGATCCCTTTTCCAAGTTTATTTTTGTACTTAAATTTAGAATAAAATCGTAGATTGTCTCCCCTCCCCCTGCCCATAGCTACAGACATCCAGGTACTTTTGTGCATTTTCGTTTTTTACAAATTTGTCAATAACTGTCAGTGGGTGCAAGATAAAATAATTTGGTTCTTGGGCATTATATGGGCAGTTACAAGGAAACCATTCACGAAAAACCCGTTTTTTGACGGGTTAATTCAAGACCCCGCTATAAAGTAATGGAATGCATAGCGTGGTTTTCATTGCGTATACGCTATTTAAACTGTTGTTTTTTGGGGGTTTAGAGGGGGGGAAGGTACCTAGGTTAGGTTATGCTACGCATTTAATATATGCAATTCTTTACAGTGCTTTACAATGCTTGACTGTAAACTGTAAACTAATGCTTAGGTATTGACTATAAACTTTTTTTTTGGGGGGGGGGGGGAGATAAGAACAAAATGATAAAACTATGACATGTTAAGTCCCTTAAGTCACAATTTATGTGTCAGAGGTTTCCAAGTTAGAATTTCATGTAAACTTATTTTAATCATAGAAAAAAGGTCTTGTCTAAATTTTGCACTCACACAGTATCAAATATTTTCTGTTAAATTAAGTTTTTTTTTTCGGATGATAAAGGCTTCCGGATGTGAAACAATCAACGTTCTTTTTGAGTTATCAAACCAATCTTGGATAAAATGGACTTCTACACAAGCTATTAGACAGAATTACAAATGTAGTTAACTTATAATGGATCATTAGTGATGGATAGACAAATACAGGCATCTACAACGCAAGAAATCTTAATGTTCAAGTAGAATTAAAATCAGACCAATTCTTTAAGGCGATCCTTAAGTTCAAAAGGCAGGAAAAAAAATAAACAGAAAACACCTACATCTTACCGGGACTGAACTTGCCGTTTAAATAAACGAAAATGTAAAGAGTAATAGCATGCAGTACGAGCACGCAGAATGGTAACTAATAACCCCCTCAAACCTAAAAAAATGAAAAAAAACAGTGTAAAGTGCAAGATAATCTGGATTTTTCCACCTAAAAACGTATAAGCTTTAAATGCAGAAGTTCCTCTGTGCTTGCATAAGCGTATACAATATATAACAATCCATACATTTCATTAAAATTTACATTGAGAAATTTAACGAAAAAGGGGAATTTTTTGAGCAAGATAGGCAACTGCGAATTTTAGACGCTAAAGGTGTTTTTTTTACCTCATTTGAACTATTTTTGTGGTATGCTTATTTTCCATCACCATAGGTAGCGGTTATATTATGATAAAAATTAAAATTGAAATAAAAACTTTTACTTTGGGTTAAACTCTTTGAATTTTGGTAGCAGATCATTCTGTTGCACTTTATGATAGCTTCTTGATTTGACCTTTTGATTTAAGGCATCTCCAAAATATCCTTCCTGATCGATGAAGTCATCCACTTGATTGATTTTCTCGTTACCTAGCATCACTTCTTCATCCTCTTTTGTTCGTAGTCCAAGCGACTTTGTCTTTTTGACGTTAATCTATTCCTGCATCCCGAACTCTCAAAACTTCCGAAAATTCAGTTTCGCCGAATCCGAACTTTCGCCACAAATTTTATTTACGACACACAAATCGTCTACATAATCTAAGTCTAAGCGAGTTGTACCTTCTCGTCAGTTGACCTTTTCTATCGGTTGAATAAATGTCTGTTCATAACCTGTTAAACTGAAGACGAAAGGGTTCTTTAGTACAGATATTTATCAGCTATTAATCTAAAAGTGAATTTAATCTAACATCATGCTAAGTGATTTGTTTCCTATTGAAATTAAGCCCATGTTTTTGTAATTACTACTAGTACTTCTACAAACAGCTCACTGCAGCAACCAAACCGCCAAAGGCCAACACAGCTGCGTAAGCATTTCCTCCGTCCCAATCTGTCCCTCTTTACACCCTCCCAGGAACTTCCAATTTCCCTAAAATCTTTCCTTACGATATCCTCCAACCCCTTTCGGGACGACCTGCTTTTAGTTTGGCCCTAGACTGCTGGCCGACTAGGACAATCTTTGGCAATCTGCCATCCTTCATTCGCAGAATTACTTCACTCATTCTATTTACTTTCCTTATAAAAAGGTTTGATCTAAAGCATTCCTAGAAAACTTGGGCTCAAAGTCTAATTTTTGGGTTTTATACCAAAACGGAAAACCTTATATTTTCTACTTGGATGTGTTCGTTTTTTACGATTTTTTTTTTCATAAACCTTGTTTTTATGTCGTTGTTTTTTTTGCTACCCCTATCTCTGGGTACGTATGCAGGAATCTATTTTAGGGACAAGGGGAACTAGCTGAAAAAAATAAGTAACTCAAGAGATTTTATTGGTAGGGCCGGTCGGTGTGAAGTAATTACATTCAATTTATTTGAACCATAAAGAGACAGAGACAGAGTTCATTCTTGAGTTTTCTTCGTCACACGAAGGACAGGGTCATATAATATCTTTTTTTTTCAGATCCTGATGGCTCCCTAAGCATTGAAACGTCGCTTTATAGGAGAACAGGGAACGCTTCCTAAGGGAAGAAGAATGCAACTCCTGGGAAGGACTGTGTCTTTGCGAGGAATGGAGGAATGTTAACAGAAAAAAATAGGAAAATATGCATATTTCCCTAGTTTTGCCTACTGGAACGCAAGCACATTTGGAGGATATTTTTCCTCTTTTTTTTTTGGGGGGGGGGGGCAATTTTTGGGATGGGAGAGGGATTATATAAGGACAAATTTGTCGATGGGGAAAAGCATGACAATCATGAGGTTTTGGAGCAAACCCAGGAAAAAATTATCATTGCTGCGAACCGGTAAGACTGATACGGTGCTTTGCTCCGTATTCTATATCCAGATTAAGGACATTTATGAAAAAAAAGTCTTTTTTAAAAGGCGTTTTACAACCATTTTTGTAATTTCAAAGATGAATATTTTCATAAGATACTATCAAAAATAAGAGGCTTACCTAATATAGCACGCCTTTGCTTTGGGACAACATAGAACTGAACAACTAAAGCTGAAAGAACGGCAAGTCCACAACTTATCGCAATTGCTCCCCACCAAGGAATCACGTGAAAATACAGAACTGAAAAAAAGCAAATTTTAAACAAGAATCTTTAAATATATCTTAGCACAAAAATAGAAGTGAATTTCTGATTCGTCATAGTCTTAGGCAGTGACGCTAATTGGGGGCGGGGCACTTATACCTCCCCTTAGATTTCAAAAACACCTTTATTTTCATTGAAAAATACATCCTTTTTGGTATTGACATTGAAAAAAAAATAATAAAAAATCCCCCTCTTATATTTTGAAAAATACATTCTCCTCCCAAGATTTTCAAGAATTGGCACCACCAATTTTACGTTATTTGGAATTTGATTTTCTCCCAAGCATTTTGAAATTCTTATTTTAAATACTTGTTCGGCACGGGATATCGACAATAAATACCTGTCCAAAATCGATCAACCAGTAAGTAAACCACATTTTCCACATCACTCCTTTGATTTAGAAGCACATTCAGAGTAACTAAAAAGATACGTAAACACCAAGAAATTCTGTGCACTTTTTCCACCAGATAACTGTCATAGCAAGTTATCTGCAAGTTTTTGGTATGTTATTTTTCTATCACTTAATGTTCTATTAAATAAGTCATAGGGTTTAATGTTACAACGTAAGGAGACAATGCTGCTATTATTCGATAGCTGAGATGCAGCTTTATCCATCAACAGAATTAATATTTTAGGAATTCACTTTGTATTTTTTTTTGGGGGGGGGACACGTTGAAGATTGGTTAAAAATCGTAGAAAAAGGAAAATGTTCCTTTTTGTGGTTGAGTTCAAAGCCTTCTCTAAGAACATATCTAAGCAATATTGCATCCTGATTAAGCGAATGAATAGATCTGAAACTATTGATTCCATTAACATCAGCATCATGGCCTATCGGTGCGACTTTTGGATGCATGCTTGTCACAAAATTGCAAATTTCACAGGTAACATGAATCTTAATACCAAAAATAGTAATCTATGTCCTGTATGTATGTATGTTCTTTTTTTCTGGCGTTTCTTTATGGATTTACTCAATTTGCCACTTAAACGGATTATATATCTGCCGTATTTAATTTTTCTTATTGGCCTTATCATGTTTCAGATGCTGACAGAAATTCGGATTTTATTGTGATTATAATGTGGGCTCACAGTGTATGTTCCCTGCGCAAGATTTGTGTATATTATTTCCCAGCAATCCTATGGCTTATTTTTCAGAGTCCTGGTTGAACGTCGCTGAAGTAAGGATGCTGGGACTGTTTGAAAAATGTTCATTTTAGTTTTGGTTGGTCATATAGTGTTGTAAGTCTTTCTTCTTTTATATATTTATGTTTTGCTGAAGACGGCCCTTGGACATAGGGCCAAAATATTCATTCAAAAAATTTAAACTGTCTTACGAAAAGAATTCCCTATTGTTCTTCTTGTTTTTGATGTTTGTATTCAATAGCTGAGACAGTTTTGTCCATCTATCGAATTATATTTTTGAAATTTCCCCTGAAATGTTTATAGACTGAAAGAAAGTGAAATAAGTAAGGAAAATGCGAAAATTTTCGTATTGTCAGGCAAGTTTAGATATCATTCTGGCTCGTTGAATAGATAGATCTAAAACCACAGTTTATAGAATTAGTTAATTATATAAACTGTATCTAAAACTAATGAATCCAATGATGCAAGCGCTTTTAATGTAAGTTAAAACTATATGGTTTTGAAAAATCACGTGTTTCACAGGGAACATTAACTTTAAGAATAATCTACTCCAATCCAAAGTAAATCCGAAATTTCGACATCAGGGGGGGGGGGGGTGTACAAAAAAGCTTTGAAAACACATACAAAAATTTCAAAAGCTTTTTTGTTACGTTTTTACAAATCGGATAGACTTTTCGGGGGGCGGGGGGTCAAATCCACCAGCTCCTGGATCAAACAGTTCGTGGCAACGAACAGTAAGTAAGGAGCGACCCGGCTCAATAGAACCGAAACTCTAAAAACGGAATTTTGATACCAATAAATACATCAAAAGAATGAGATTTTAATGTTGATTTCAAATATATAAGTTTCACCAAGTTTAGTTTTACCCATCAAAAATTACGAGCCTGGGAAAATTTGCCTGATTTTCGAAAAAAGGATAAAACACCCCCTAAAAGTTATAGAACCTCAATGAAAATCACACCATCAGATACAGAATATCAGAGAACCCTACTATAGAGGTTTCAAGCTCCCATCTGCAAAAATTTGAAATTTTGTATTTTTTGCCAGAAAAAAGATCACGGATGCGTGTTTATTTGTTTTGTTTTTTCCCAGGGGTGATCGTATCGACCCAGTGGTCCTAGAAGATCGAAAGAAGGCTCATTCAAACGGGATTTAAAATTTCTAGTGCCCTTTTCAAGAGACCAAAAAATGCAGGGCAACTAGGCCCCCTCCCACGCTCATTTTTTTTCCCAAAGTCACCCGATCAAAATTTTTAGATAGCCATTTTGTTCAGCATGATCGAGAATATAATAAATATGTCTATTAGGATGAATTAATCCCCTAAAGTCCACGGGGGGAGAGCTAAAAGTTATGACCTTTACACAATGTTTACACACAGTATTGGTTATTGGGAAGCATACAGACATTTTCAGGGGGATTTTCTCTGGTAGAGGGGGGGGTGGTCGGAGGTTATGTAGGAGGATCTTTCCATGGAGGACGTTTTCATGGGGGAAGGGACATTGCTATGAGGGGGGGGGGGTGCCAGATTTTCCATCATTATTTAAAAACGATCAAAAATTAAATAAAAAAACAAGTTTTTCAACTGAAAGTAAGGAGCAACATCAAGACTTAAAACGAACAGAAATTATTACGTATATGATTGGGTTCGCCCACTAGTCATAGCTCGCTCTTTAAGCCAAAGATTTTTTAGTACTTTCATAAGAGCTATTTATTCTAATTAACGGCCTTTGTGATTAAGGGGTAATTTTTAAAGAATTGGAACAAAATTCGAATTTTAGTGTAAAGAGCGAGGTATTGACTAGGGGGCGAACCCCCTAATATATGTATTAAAATATATGAATATAATAGTTCGTTACGTAAGTTAATTCGCAAGTCACGTATATTTTTTAATAATAAAAACGTTCGTAAATAAAATTAAACAACTTTCGAGAAAGCCATTTAACCAAATAAACGTAAAATTAGTATGCAAATTGTGTTTTAATTATTCATGCACAGTGAGCCAAAATCAAAACCTGTATTAATTCAAAAACGTTCAAAAATTGAATAAATAAATAACAAGTTTTTTTAACTGAAAGTAAGGAGCAACATTAAAACTTAAAACGAACAGAAATTATTCCGTATATGAAAGGGGCTCGCTCTTTACGCTAAAGTTTTTTATTGTTTAAAAAAATAAAGTTGTGAGACAGAGTCAAACTTTAGCGTAAAGAGCAAGGCGTTGAGGAGGGGACACCCCTTTCATATATGGAATAATTTCTGTTCGTTTTCAAGTTTTAATGTTGCTCCTTACTTTCAGTTAAAAAAAAACTTGTTTTTTTTATATTTAATACGGTCTAGATCGACATCAAGATGTGATTGAAGAGCGTCAAGTATTTTATATCGAACTCTTATACATTAAACTACTTTACATCAAAACTCATCAACAACCATGCAATTGTACATCTAACCTCAATGCTTAACCGTAGGAGAAACTGGAAAGGTTCCGAGAACCTTTATAACGGGAGAAAACTGCGTCAATACATAATTAGATAAGGCTAATAACATTTATAAATATTTCGGTTCATTCAATGTTGCAGGAGTCGTTATAAAATTGTACTTTGATGGTTATTTAGGAAGGCTATTAAATGACAACATTAACAACATTTTTATTATACAACATTAACATTTCAAATATCGGTTACATGTTTTTTTATTTTAGTTTATAAATGAACAAAAAGAATTAATAATTCTTTAAACTAGAGGCATATTGGGATGATCTACTTTAAGCACACATATTTTAATCGATTTTTCAAATTTCCTAGGATTTTCACATAACTAGGTCTAAACTAAGTGTTTTGGTGAAAACCACCCACCTTCGGAGTATATTTCATCATGCAGACCCAATCAAATTTACATGTCAGAATTGTGCCAGTTCATTAGGACAGGCAAACTGGCAAGGGGGGAGGGTTTACACACATAGCTGGGTTTGAACTAAGTGTTTTGGTGAAAACCACCCCCCTTCGGAGTATATTTTATCATGCATATCCAATCAGATTTACATGTCAGAATTATGCCTGTACATTGGGAACAGGTAAGCTGGAAACGGGGGGGGGGGCTTCGAGCCCTTTTTCCTCCTTTAGGGTGGTTCCGATGATTTCTTATGTTTTTATACGGTTCTTATTAATTTTACTTTTTTTTCTGAATTTCACCTCCTTCCCCTGAAATTTTGGGTCCCCAAAAATTTTATGCGTACATCCTTCCAATGGGAAAAAACTGAGTTTTTTCTTGGTTTGAGAACTGAAACATATATGATTGTAATACAAATTTCCAAGCTGATATTTATTTCTCTAATTTTCCTGAGTCAAAATTTCACCCCCATCCAAATTCATGTTTAGCCCCGTTTTCATAAAATTTGGGTATTTGGATGTTTCAAAAATTGAAATCCGAATCCAAAGGAGAGCTTTCTAGTATAATTTTGCGCGCGAAAATCAAAACTATATTTTGTATTCCTAGTTTTTATTCTTTAATATTTTGGAAGTTTTTGGTTTGTCTGAAATACCAAAATTGGTAGGGGGAATAACCCTCCCCCATAAAAAAACGTAACTCCACCATCATTTTTTTAGCGCACAGAACAGTATTAGGAAACTTTCCTGAACAACAGTCTTCTTTCCTCTTTCTAATCCTAATCGGGAATTACCGGAAATTTCCGAACAGTAGCCTTTGTTACACTGAGGAAGAAGATTAAATTTTTTTAGGTTCGTAAGTTGTAACAAACGATTCCGGTATAACTTTTAATACTAAATTTAAGAATGTCACCATCATACCTCTTTATCACCTACACTTTATTTGCAACAATTTATGATTTTTCACCCAAAACACTAGAATTCGCAAATCTTATTAAAACCTTAATTATAAGACTTCTTTAAGGGATTGAAGATTTTAAATCCAAATCTTCCCCAGTTTGGAGAATTAACTTGACGCAAAAACTTGGGACAGGCATTTACGTCGGGGGAGTGGGCTTCAAAAGCATGCTACCTGAAAATTTACTACAGTTTCTCACATATAATCCACCCAGTTTTAACATTACTTCAAAAGCTCTGATCCTCCACAACCTGAAAATATTCTCTCTGTAGGTGACAGAAAAAAAAAAGAAAAAAAGATTGCATTTCCAAATTGATAAGCATAAAAATCTACTCTGAAAGCACAATGACACTTCCTTGACCCGGAAACTGAGATTTCCCAGCGTTATTACAGAGCAAGTAATTAGTCATAATGACCGGGTATTATGAAAAACAACCAAGTGATAATTTTATCCATTTTTTCGTTACTAATTTAAAAAACTTTTTCCACAAAATATGTTTTTCAAAGAAAAGTAAAGAACTCCATTAAACAAAAAATGAGCAAAAATAAAATCAAATAATCTACCAAGCGTGAAACTACCACAAATCAGCATCGATAAATAAATCAAACCCAAAACGAACAGAAATTACAATAATTAACCAAGTCAAACTCAAAACGAGCAGAAATTAACATTAGTTGGGCGCAAAACCCCTATGCCTTCCCAAGGCCAGATGAAAATTTGCACTTTACTGAAAAAATATAAATGTTTTTACTTTTATAACTTTAATAAATCCAATAATATGAACATTTTGATTACTAAATATATTAAATGTTTATTGAACACAAATGCACATTCATTTGTATTTTTTTCAGCAAAGTGCAAATTTTATCTGGCCTTGGGATGGCATAGGGGTTTTGCGCCCAACTTATGTTAATTTCTGCTCGTTTTTCGAAGAGCGCTTTTCGAAGTTTCTATGACAACTTCTTCGATACGAAGTGACCTGCTGCTCTAAAGGAAAAAAATATTAAGTAATACATTTTGCCAATATCATCCTCATGTGCCCCCAGATATAACTTAAAACTCTTGCTCAGGGGGTTGTGGGTGAGTGCCCTCCTCTTTACTTAGTCGCTGTTTCGTGTCTCATTCTCGAGTGTCCCCGTTCTTTACCTGGGCTGCGCGATCGTGCTGCCTGTGATTTATACAACAGCTTTCTATATAAACCTTATATACCCCCTGGGCATAACTTACAACCCTTGCACTGAGGGCTCTGAAGGGGTTATCATCCTGAAAGACCTAATTTCCAGAACATTCATCTACGTTGAACAAAATAAATATCTCAAAATTTTGATTGGATGTGTTTTGGAAAATGGTGGGCGTGAGAGGGGCGTTAGTCGCTATCCAATCACTTTCAACTATTAAAAAAGGCACCAGCCCTTTCAATTTCCACTTTAATGAGCCCTTTTGAAGTTTCTAAGACAACACTTTCAATAAAACTTTATGTACACCCAGGACTTAACTTCCACCCGTTGCCCTGAGGGCTGTGGGGGGGAGGGGTTGTCATTCTTTAGGACCTAATTTCCAAAACTTTCAACAACGTGGAATAGAATGACTATCAAAACATTTTGATTGGATATGTGTGGGAAAAGGTGGGCGTCAGAGGGGGGTTAGTTGCCCTCAAATCACTTTCGACTATTAAAAAGGGTACTATCCCTTTGAATTTGAAATCGAATGAGCCCTTTTTCAAGTTTCTACTACAAATATTTCAATAAAAACCTTATATACCCCCAGGGCATAACTTATAATCCTTACCCTGAGGGTTGTGGGGGAGTTTCCTCCTCAAAAATATATTTTATATCTGGAAATCAATTACGCTGAACAAAAAAGCTATCTCAAAATTTTTATTGGATGTGTTTGGGGAATGAGGGGCGTGGGGGGGGGGGGGCTAGTTACCCTCCAATAACTTTCGACTATTAAAAAGGGCACTAGCCCTTTGAATTTCCAATCGAATGAGCTTTTTTTGAAGTTTTTACGACAACGCCTTCTTTAAAAACCTTATATATCCCCAGGGGATAACTTAAAACCCTTGCCCTGAGGGCTGTGTGTCCCTGAGGGCTATGTTTTTGAGTGTCCCCCTCAAAAACATATTTTCTATCTGGAAATCAACTACGCTGAACAAAATTGCTATCTCAAAATTTTGATTGGATGTGTTTGGGGAAATGATGGGCGTGGGAGGGGGGGCTAGTTGCCCTCCAATCACTTTCGACTATTAAAAAGGTCACTAGCCATTTGAATTTCCAATCGAATGAGACTTTTTTAAAGTTTCTACGACAACACCTTCTATAAAAACCTTATACACCCCCAGGGCATAACTTAAAACCCTTGCCCCAAGGGTTGTCGGGGAGTTTCCTCCTCAAAAACATATTTTCTATCTGGAAATCAACTACGCTGAACAAAATGTCTATCTCAAAAATTTTGATTGGCTTTGTTTTGGGTACTGCTGGGCGTGGGGGAGGGGGGCTAGTTGCCCTTCAATCACTTTCGACTATTAAAAAGGATTATAGCCCTTCGAATTTCCAATCGAATGAGCCTTTTTTGAAGTTTCTATGACAACGCATTCTATAAAAACATTATATGCCCCCAGGGCATAACTTAAAACCCTTGCCCTGAGGGTTGTGGGGGAGTGTCCTCCTCAAAAACATATTTTCTATGTGGAAATCAACTACGCTGAACGAAATGGCTATCTCAAAATTTTGATTGGCTGTGTTTGGGGGAAGGCTGGGCGGGGGGGGGATAGTTGCCCTCCAATCACTTTCGACTATCAAAAAGGGCACTAGCCCTTTGAATTTCCAATCGAATGAGCCATTTTTTAAGTTTCTAAGACAACGCCTTCTATAAAAACCTTATATGCCCCCAGGGCATAACTTAAAACCCTTGCCCTGAGGGTTGTGGGGGAGTGTCCTCCTCAAAAATATATTTTCTATTTGGAAATCAACTACGCTGAACAAAAAGGCTATCACAAAATTTTGAGTGGATGGAAATGATTGGCGTGGGGAGGGGGGGAGGCTTTGCCCTCCTATCACTTTCGACCATTAAAAAGGGCACTAGCCCTTTGAATTTCCAATCGAATGAGCCTGTTTTGAACTTTCTACGACAACGCCTTCTATAAAAACCTTATATGCCCCCAGGGCATAACTTAAAACCCTTGCCCTGAGGGTTGTGGGGGAGTGTCCTCCTCAAAACATATTTTTTATCTGGAAATCCACTATGCTGAACAAAATGGCTATCTCAAAAATTTGATTGGATATGTTTGGGGGAATGATAGACGTGGGGGGGGCCTAGTTGCCCTCCAATCACTTTCGACTGTGAAAAATGGCACTAGAACTCTCAATTTCCAATCAAATGAGGCCCTTTTGAAGTTTCTACAACGACCCCTTCCAAATGAAGAGCCCTGCTCTAAAGGAAAAAGAACAATACATAGTATATTATGCCAACATCGTTCTTATATGCCCTCAGGGCATAACTTAAATCCCTTGCCCCGAGGGTTGTGGGGGAGTGTCCTCCTCAAAAACATATTTTCTATCTGGAAATCAACTACGCTGAACAAAGTGGCTATCTCAAAATTTTGATTGGGTGTGTTTGGAGGAATGATGGGCGTGGGGGAGGGGGGGCTAGTTGCCCTCCAATCACTTTTGACTATCAAAAAGGGCGCTATCGCTTTGAATTTCCAATCGAATGAGCCTTTTTGAAGCTTCTACTACAAAGCCTTCTATAAAAACCTTATATGCCCCCAGGGCATAATTTAAAAAGCTTGCCCTGAGGGTTGTGGGGGAGTGTCCTCCTCAAAAATATATTTTCTGTTTGGAAATCAACTACGCTGAACAAAATGGCTATCTCAAAATTTTGATTGGATGGAAATGATGGGCGTGGGGGGGGGCTAGTTGCCCTCCAATCACTTTCGACTATTAAAAAGGGTATTAGCCCTTTGAATTTCCAATCAAATGAGCCTGTTTTGAAGTTTCTACGACAACGCCTTCTATAAAAACCTTATGTGCCCCCAGGGCATAACTTAAAACCCTTGCCCTGAGGGTTGTGGGGGAGTGTCCTCCTCAAAAACATATTTTTTATCTGGAACTCCACTA
Source organism: Artemia sp. Qi Xiang Cuo (assembly GCF_049724085.1). Taxonomy (NCBI): domain Eukaryota; kingdom Metazoa; phylum Arthropoda; class Branchiopoda; order Anostraca; family Artemiidae; genus Artemia; species Artemia sp. Qi Xiang Cuo. The sequence continues at coordinate 28,802,547 of NC_142798.1, read as the reverse complement.
TGCTGAACAAAATGGCTATCTCAAAATTTTGATTGGATGTGTTTGGCGGAATGATGGGCGTGGGGGGGGGGGGCTAGTTTCCATCCAATCACTTTTGACTATGAAAAAGGGCACTAGAACTCTCAATTTCCAATCGAATGAGGCCCTTTTGAAGTTTCTACAACGACCCCTTCCATATGAAGAGCCCTGCTTTAAAGGAAAAAGAATAATACATAGTATATTATGCCAACATCGTTCTTATATGCCCTCAGGGCATAAATTTAAACCCTTGCCCCGAGGGTTGTGGGGGAGTGTCCTCCTCAAAAACATATTTTCTATCAGGAAATCAGCTAAGCTGAACCAAATGGCTATCTCAAAATTTTTATTGGATGTGCTTGGGGGAATAATGGGGGTAGGGGGGGGGGCTAGTTGCCCTCCCATCACTTTTGACTATTAAAAAGGGCACTAGCCACTCCCATTCCCAATCGAATGAGCCCTTTTCGAAGTTTCTACGACAACTCCTTCGATACGAAGTGCCCGGCTGAAGAAAAAAAATACATTGTGCCCACATCGTGCTTTACTTAGGCAGCGCGCTAGCGCTGCCTATGAAATCTATTAGTCACTATTAATTGGCTAGACATTACCTCTTATCAACAAAGCAGAATACTAAGTTGGAAACAATTTCGCATTTGTTGTATGTGACATGAATAAGATGTTCACTGTTTTAAGTTCTGAGGTAGCATATCCGACTAAAACAGTACGACTATAGGTGATTGTATTTCATGACTAAAGAAAACCTTTAGTTTCCTGTAGTCAAAATCATTAGCATCTCGCTGAAACAGTTTGCTTTTCAAGTCACTTCTAAAAGTGATTCTAAAAGAGAAATTTTTATTAACCCCCCCCCCATCTCCCACAAAATTGTTAGGCCAAATTAAAAAAAATTCTAATTTATAAACAACATTATTTTCAATTTATTAACATTTATTTTTTTAATCATTGTTTAATTTATTATTTAATCAATATTAATTATGTTAATTTTTTTATTTCTAATTTATTCTTATTTTAATAACTAATTATTAATTTACTAATTATTTGTATTCATTAACTGCGTCGTCTACTTTATTTCAATAAAATTAAAATTTCAAAAATTACGAAATGATTATAACTGTTAGATTGTTTATTTGAAATTTTGTGCCCCTTAAATTTCTGCACCCGGAGTATGTACCCCCTCTGCCCTCTCCTAAAACCACCTCAGTCCGCCCTATTCTTTTCATTAATTTGGAGAAAGCAACTTCATCAAATAGTTCGTGGTAACGAACTGCAAGTAAGGAGCGACCCGGCTCAATAGTAACCAAAACTCTAAAAAATGGAATTTTGACACCAGTAGATGTATCAAAAGAATCGGATTTTTATTCTGATTTCAAATATGTAAGTTTCATCAAGTTTAGTGTTACCCATCAAAAGTTACGAATTTTTTATTGTTATAAAAAATAAAGTTTTGAGACAGTCAATCTTTAGCGTAAAGAGCGTGGCGCTGAGGAGGGTACAGCCCATTTCATAAACGGAATAATTTCTGTTCGTTTTAATTTTTATTGACGCTCCTTACTTTCAGTTAAAAAAAAACTTTTTTTTTTAATTTATCGGAGAGGATCTTCTTTTGAATGATAGGCAATTTTGTGTCTTATGACGACAAGTTTGTCATGGTTGTAGCGGTAGCTGCAACCTAGTAAAGAGCAAACCACAGCCCATAGTAACCAAAAATTAAAAAACACGTTTAGAAAAAAACTATTTAGTGAAAACGGTCAAAAACCTAATAATGGGAAATACAGCCCCCCTCCTTTAATAACAAGGAAAATGACTTTTTTGCATGAATTTTTAAGTAGCTCATTTCAAAAAATATTGATCAATATCCTTCCTTTAACTTCAACCATCAGAAAGTTCAAAATGGCACTAAAAACGGCACTTTTGGTGCCACGTCTCAGGTAGAAAAGCTGAAGCTAGTGGGCTACCAGTATAGAGTGATGTTTCATGGCTCATTTGAAAGCTATTGCTCGTATCTACGTGATGTTTATCAATTCTACCATCCGTAAGAGTGATATAGCACTAAAAACGATGCTTTTGATGTGACTTCTTAAGTAGAAAAGCTTGGAAGTATAAAAATAAATTATCATTGTAATAATTATGGCCCAAAACCCGTAAATGGAGGTTTGCAAGAACACTCTCACATGCTCCTCCTCCAACCCCTTGTAAGATATGCAATTAAGGTAAAAGCATTAATATATCAAATCAGATCATTAGAGGTGTGGTTCTGTTAGTACAGTGTTCGACTTCGAAATAGTGTCTTGCGTTCGATTCCTGCTTGGGTATTTTTTTTTTCAAGTATGATTTTCTCCCTGCTAGACGATCATTTTTAGATTATTGCATTGTTTTTATAAATTTGATGCACTCATTTTTTAAAGCATGTCCCAGGAAGGTATTTGGTCAAGTATTTTGATTCAAAAGGGAATAGAGGTCATCCAGTTCATGGTTTGCAACGACATTCTGAGTAGACCTCTAAATCCAAACCCCAACGGATGACATACTTTTGTCAAAATTCTGCGGGGAGGGGGGGGTCAAAGTTGGAGCCAATTTTCCCAAGTCAAAAGAGAATGACAGAGAAAACTGAAAAACTAGCCGTATAGAAATAAAAAAAGGTAAAGATGTACTAAAGAAAATTGACCTGTTTCAGTGGATGCTTGAATTATGCAAGCTTATCTTAGTTTTGACAACATTTTTGGAGAAACTAAAATTTCAGATGGAAGGGGGGGGGAATTGGGGTCTGAGGAATTGAGGTCTTGGAGGGGAAGTTGCCCCCTCTGCCCCATAGCAAATTACGCCCCTGACCCGAACTCCTTGCCACTAAGGGGTTGGTGAAGTGAAGGCATGTGGTTCTGGTGAAGTGAAGGCATGTGGTACTCAAAGTTGTATATAAAAAGAAGGATTACTTATTGTTATACTTACTTTATCAAATTATTTAATTGACAATTCTACCGTAATATTCTCTCCATACGTAAGGTTTTGCATCCAAAGAGGATGACACACAAATAAAAACAGTTCTGTAGGAGAATTCAGGTAATTCTTCCCAAAATTTTTGATTTTTGAATTGAAAACAAAATTAGTTTGTAATACCATTTATCAAACGGACACAAGAAATGATCTTTTTTTGAAATTTCCATTCATTTCTGAGTAATGAGTGACTTTTTATTTAAGGTCAGGTCAAATAAACCCCTAAGCCTAAAGGTACATTTCTGTTTAGGAAAATTTTCCACAAGTATGTCGATATACAAACCTGTCCGCTCAGTTAACATTTTGTGTCGAAGCTACTCGCCTGGACCTACTTTCTTAATTGTGACTAAATTTATTTTTTTTAAACAAAGAATTAAAGATCTATTTCTTCTTTTTTAATTTTTTTTCAAACAGTTCGTGGTAACGAACTGTAAGTAAGGAGCGACTCGGCTCAATGGTAACCGAAACTCTAAAAAATGGGATTTTGATACCAACAGATGCATCAAAAGAATCAGATTTTAATGCTGATTTCAAATATATAAGTTTCATCAAGTTTAGTCCCATTAAAAGTTACGCGCCTGAGAAAATTTGGCTGATTTTCAAAATAAAAGGGGGAAGTACCCCCTAAAAGTTATATAATCTTAATGAAATTCACAACATCAGATTCACCGTATCAGAGAACCTTACTGCAGTGGTTTCAAGCTCCTATCTGCAAAAATGTAGAGTTTTGTATTTTTTACCAGAAGAAAGATCAGGGATGCGGGTTTATTTGTTTGTTGTTTTTTCCAGGGGTGATCGTATCGACCCAGTAGTCCTAGAATATCGTGGGTGGGCTCATTGGAACGGAAATTAAAAGTTCTAGTGCCCTTTTTAAGTGACCAAAAAATATGGAGGTTAACTAGGCCCCATCCCACGCACGTTATGTGGGATGATCTTTCCACGAAGAAAGTTTCATGGGGGAAGGGACATTCCTATGAAGGGGCGCCAGATTTCCCAGCATTCTTTAAAAAAAAAAATTAAATAAAAAAAAATAAGTTTTTCAACTGAAAGTAAGGAGCAACATCACAACTTAAAACGAACAGAAAATATTACGTATATGATTGGGTTCACCCCCTAGTCAATACCTTGCTCTTTAAGCCAAAGATGTTTTAGTACTTTCGTAAGAGCTATTTATTCTAATTAACGGCCTTTGTGATTAAGGGTCATTTTTAAAGAATTTGAACAAAATTTGAAATTTAGCTTAAAGAGCAAGGTATTGACTAGGGGGTGAACTCGCTAATATACGCATTAAGAATATATGAATATAGAAGTTCGTTACGCAAGTTAATTCGTAAGTTACGTATATTTATTGCTAATAAAAACGTTTGTAAATAAAATTGAACAAGTTTCGAGAAAGCCATTTAACCAAATAAAAGTAAAATTAATATAAAAATTTTGTTGTAATTATTTATGTACGGTAAGCCAAAATCAAAACCTACACTAATTCAAAAACGTTCAAAAATTAAAAAAAAACAAGGTTTTTTAACTGAAAGAAAGTAACGACGTTAAAACTTAAAACGAACAGAAATTATTCCGTATACGAAAGGGGCTGTCCCCTCCTCAACGCCTCGCTCTTTACGTTAAAGTTTGACTTTCTCACAACTCCATTTTTTTTAAACAATAAAAAAATTCAACGTAAAGAGCGAGGCGTTGAGGAGAGGACAGCCCCTTTCATATACGGAATAATTTCTGTATTGGTATTTCTGTATAGTATTGGTTTTGGTTTATTGGAAAGCCATTTAGCACAGGAAAAATAAAATTAATATACAAATTTTGTTTTACTTATTCAATGACGTTGAGCCAAAATAAAAGCTGTATTAACTAAAAAACGATCAGAAATTAAATAAAAAAAACAAGTTTTTTTAACTGAAAGTAAGGAGCGACATTGAAACTTAAAACGAACATAAATTATTCCGTATATGTAAGGGGCTTTCCCTTCCCCAACGCCTCGCTCTTTACGCTAGAGTTAGACTCTGTGTTACAACTTTATTTTTTAAAACAATAAAAAACTTTAGCGTAAAGAGCGAGGCGTTGAGGAGGGGACAGCCCCTTTCATATATGGAATAATTTCTGTTCGTTTTAAGTTTTATTGTCGCTCCTTACTTTCAGTTAAAAAAACTTGTTTTTTTTATTTAATTTACAAAAAGAAACGACACTATGATTTGATTTTTTTTTTCCCAGCTCTAAACTTATTTTCCTTTAATTCTTGTCAGGCTTCTTAGTTAAGCTCCTTAATAAGGGTTGAGGTGTCTTATCTCCCCTAGATTGCAGGTGATTAGAAGTTATATAAAAAAATAAGTTCTCAACTGAAACTAACGACCAACATTAAAACGTGAAGCGAACAGAAATTATTCTGTATAAACAGAAAAAGTCATAGTGTGTTGTTTCTAAATTATGTTTTAATCAAAAACGAGTATAGATTAACTTAAAAAAAACAAAGTTTTTCCAAGTGAAGTAAAGGGCGAATAGACAAGTTCGAAGTGATGGAATCTTAGGACTAAAAACACGCTTTAGAATTTGTATCACAACTTAAGATCTTCCTCTTTATGGAGAGAAATAACTTGACTTCCAGAGTTCATATTACGGTTGATAAGTTCTTCAATTCGAGTGGAGTTAGGTAACACCAAGGTGTTGCCTCGTAATCAGTATATTATTTGACATGCTATGTACTGACTTTAAACAAATTATTTTTATGCCTAACTTTTTAATATAATATTAGTTGCATACTAAAAGCTAATGATATCACAGCTCCTGTAGAACAATAAAAAGCGTTATAGATTAGTTTGTTGTTGTGAGGCTACGTATTTACTTTTGACTCCTAAACCAATATTCTTGCTTTTATACTTGGCTTTTGTGTTTTCAGTAAAGCGCTAGTTATCTGTAATCCTACAAACACAGGGCAATATCACCAGTTGATTTATTTGCATTAGTTTTATTTATATATTTTAGATAGGTTGTGAAGTAATAATTTTTGTTCGTTTTAAGTTTCAACTTAGCTCTTTACTTCCCTTGGTAAAACTTAGTTTTTTAAAATTAATTAGAATAAGCATTGACGGTTCTCCTATTTGAAATTGCGACATCATCGTTTAAAGTTTAGCGACTGAGAAAAAATGTCTAAATGTGGGAGAAAATTAAGCAGCCCAGCCATATACATATTTCGTCTCCAGAGTTTATTGAAAAACACGGCACCATGCTGTGATAAGGCTTGTCTGGCTCGTGCAGTCGGCGGGGATGGTTCCTGTCCATAGATTTTGCACATCCAAATCAAGTTCTTTTACAAAATTAAATAAGAATAGAAATTATTACGCATATGAAGGGGGTTGCCCCCTCCTCAACACCTCGCTCTTTAAGCTAAAGTTTCTTAGTACTTTTAAAAAAGCGTCTTGTTGTTCTAATTAAACAGCCCTTGTGTTTCAGGAGTCATTCTTAAATAAGTGGGATAGATGAACATTGAAACTTTAGCGTAAAGAGCGAGGTATTGAGGAGGGGAACCCCCTTCATATGCGAAATAATTTCTGTTCATTTTAAGTTTTAATGTTGCTCCTTGCTTTCAGTTGGAAAAACTTGTTTTTTTATTTCATTTCTGATTGTTTTTTAAATAATGCCTGGAAATCTGACCCCACCTCCACGGAGAAACCCTCTCCCCATAGAAATATCCTCTACATAATTGAATCCCGGTGAAAATTTACCCCGAATAATACTCTTAACCACTCCGCACGTAAAATTAACACGGAAAAGAGAAAGCAAGACATATAAAAAGAAATTTGTATTAGAATTTTGGCAAATTCCCGTAGGGTATAATTTCCCCTAACAAGTTCGCTTCCTGGAAACTTCCCTCCCTATGGAAAAAGCCCCCAGCAAAAAATGTGTCCCCACCAACCGAAAGTGTATGCATGCATCCCAATAACAAATACTATGCGTAAACAATGGGTAAATTTCATAAATTAAAGACCTTACCCCTCGGGCTGCGGGGGGGGGGGTCATATTATTCCCAAAGGCATAGTTATTGGACCTTTCAACTATGATGAACAAAATGGCCATCTAAAACTGTTCATCAGATCATTTAGCAAAAAAAGGGGGGGGGGCCTGGGTGGCCTCCAATATTTATGGTCACTTAAAAAGGGCACTAGAAATTTTAATTTCCGTTCGAATGAGCCCTCTCCTGATATACTATACGATACAATCATCCCTGGGGAAAAGAACCCAACAAAATAACAAACATAAACACGCATCTGATCTTTCTTCTGGCAAAACATACAAATTCCACATTTTTGCAGATAGGAACTTGAAACTTATACATATACAATAGGGTTCTCCGATACGCTGAATCTGATGGTGTGATTATCATTAAACATCACTTGACTTTTAAGGGGTGTTTCCCCCTATTTTTTTTGGAAATCAGGGGAATTTTCTCGGGGTCGTAACCTTTGATGGGTTAGACTAAACTTAATGAAACTTATATATTTGAAATCAGTATAAAAAGCCGACTCTTGATATATCTATTGATATCAAAATTTCCTTTTTTAGAGTTTCGGTCACTATTGAGCTGGGCCGCTCCTTACGTACAGTTCGTTACCACGAACTGTTTGATCAGATTAGCGGGGGATGAAGGTTTTGGTTACCGAAACGTGACAATAAATCTGACCCAGATTTCGCGGCTACAAGCGACCTAAATCAATCTTTAAGAACTATGTAATTATCTCGTAGACCTTGACCAAGGACCTGATTTACTGTTGGGCAAGTAAAAGAAATGCTATCAGTAGTTATGTTGCGAGTAAATTGAAAAAAGAACCACAATTGGTGTATTATCGTCACTTTATTACCAGTCTTATTATCTTAGCTTGTAATACTTGTGCCACAGTTTTGATGGATAAAAACCGCAAATCAGCTGTTGTGCACTAGCATCTCAAGAACTAAAGTATGAGATGCAGTAACTGAATGTCACAATATACGCACAATTTATTGAAAAAATCGTATTATAAAGTCATTCATCAATTTCTGGCAACCAAATGCTTCTCAGCCAAAATTTCGCGCAAGCTACTAAACATTATTAGCCGTTGATTGAAATTTTCCAGGACACAGAGGAAACGGATAAAGGCTTAGTTTCAAAAAGGAATATTTAAAGGATGGGAAAATGGATGTTAGAAGTAAAGGCTGTAATATGCATAGAGCAAATCTTGAAAAGGTATTATGCTATTTTCTTAGACCCCAAACTCAGCCGTATTCTTATTATTTTTGGAGCCAAATTTTACAAAATTGTTCGAAAGAATCAAATTGATACTGAAAACACTTCCAGAATAAAAAAAAGAAGTTATTAATGAGTTATTCTTTGGTAATGAACTATTCCTGAAAAAGAATAGACCTATATAAGACATAGTTTTACTATTTGAAATTTCATTAAACATACTGAAACTTCAGGGAAGGTGGTTGGAAGGTAATTAAAGTGCACTTTTAGACTTGAACATCCTGGTTATTATAAATTCTAGGCAATTCTACGATAACTTTGTAGGGGGGGGGGGGGGGGAATCAGGCCTATCCTTCAGCCAGTGGCGCCAATTCATGAAAATTTAGGAGAGGGCAAAGATTTTTTTTTAAAATAAAAATACGAAAAAAAGGTTTTTCAAAATCCAGAGAGGGGTTCATTTTTGTCTTTTTTCTATTTAACTAAGAATACAAATTCTCAGATCTTGGGTTTAGGATTCTCCTCTCCTATTGCTTTCCTACATTAGGGGAAATGTTTTGCCAATTAAATAACAACGGTTTTCCAATGAGCCTATTTAGTCTTTTTTCTCTTACTTCCTTCCTTACTTTTGATTGTATAGATTAAGTAATAATATGATACCCAATTGTGTTTTTGATAACACAGTTTCTTTTAAAAATGTGGATGGTGAGCCTTAGGATTTGTAATCTGGCTTGTCCAAGCGAACTTACTATTCTCAGTGGAACACTTTTCCAGGGTAATAGTAATAAAGTATTTAAAAAAAATATAAATTTGAGAATTCTTAAAAATTATTTTAAACTTAGAGTTGCATTGAAAAAAGTGTAATCTCATCACAATAAACATTTTAAATTATATTAGAAACTTCTCCGCAATATGTCAAGAAAAAAAAATTACAAACCATGTTCTCACTGCCTCATTTTGATATCTTTCAGAAAACGCTGACACTAACTTGTTCCTGTTACAGCGAAAGCCAGCATAATACATTTTCCTTCAAGAAAGATATCGTATATTTTCTTCTTTTGTCCCAGAAATAAAATACATCATTACGTTGAAGTCCGTAATAAAGATAAAATCTAGACTACAGAGTCTAAAAATGCAAACATTAGTTTATCACAAAAATTTTGCGTCCGCACTATTTATTTTATATCATCATTAGTTTGCATCCTCATCATCAGTTGGTTTTGCTTAAAAAGAAATAACGTCGGAAAAATAGGTTTCTTAAAGTTCTTAGGTGGTAGAAAGATAGAGTGGACTACAATGAAGATGCTCTATAAAATCTCGCTGATATTAATAAAACAGAGTGTTAGTGAAATTCATCCAGCCAATAGCTGACGCGATGCTATAGAGCGGGTAGCGAAACAGATCAGTCAGTTGTTTTTTGGATGCTCACAAAAGAGCATGCGCTTTATTTTATTTTTTTTCTTGCCTGAAAGCAAGTAACTGCACCCAAGGCCCAATCCAGAGGAGGGATGGGGTTTGAACCAGCCCCACCCCAAAACCTTTGTCCGTCTAAAAAAAATGAATATAAACAAATGTTGATGTTTTTAAAGTTATTTATTGTAAATTTCACCCAACCCCCTGAACAAAAGTCCTGATTCCGCCCTTGACTATACTTCATTAAAGGAATTGTATGCTGTCAATATGTCTCATTAAAGGTGCAGAGTTTTTTACGTACTTATAGGCTACTCTGTTTTGTCACACGGCATGAAGATCGAATTGGAACTATCAGGAGATTAAACAAAAAACAAAAGGTGGTTTTAATCATACCGCAACTAGGATTAAGCAGAGAAACAACTGATTGCACGTGCGAGCTTCTACCGGCAAAAGTACAGATTCCAAGGATCGCCATTCACATTTTCAGAAGAAATATATTTTGGACCACCCACTGAAGTTTTCCTATTCTAACAGTATGAAAATCAAAATTTAATATTGTTTCTTTCGATTGTAGATTAAACTTGACCTAAGATTTTGCCAAACTGAAGTAAAGCCAAATATATAGGAGAATTAGCGTAAGGGCCCTCGACCTCCAGTGCGCAAGTATGATTATATGTTAGTAAGGATAATTGTAAAACTTTGCAAACCTACAAACACATAACGATTCCTTATATTAATAAATCTATAGAGCCTAAGAGATCAAGCTAAAATTAGTTTAATAAGTTGTTATATATATATATATATATATATATATATATATATATATATATATATATATATATATATATATATATATATATATATATATGTATATATATGCGAAATTTTAACATAAAGTTAGTCAAATCTAGTTTCTAAAAGCTTATTTTGTATTCAATATCCAAGATATCTTTGCCGTTTTGGAGGCATTAATATGCTAACCACAATGTAGCCAAATTTGTAATTTGACTCATCACATTAAAAATGGTTACTTAATTTAATTTATTATAAGGAAAGAAAAGCAGCATTGCACTCACGTGAAGGACCATCCAAAACTATCGAAAGGACATTTAGTCCCACCGTCACGGCGTAGAAGATGGGAAGTGCCCTCAAACCAGGAACTAATGGATTCGGACAGTTCAAAATCAGGTGCTTAATAGCCAAATAGAGACAGGAAGACATTATTCCTGACATCACCGGTGAAATAAACCAAGAAGCAACTATAGAAAGAAAAAGATTTGTGTTTTACAATACAAGTACAAACACAAAATAAGAACGGTGAAGATCAATAAATAATGAATTAAATAATAGTAAATAAATACTAATGAACAGGTAAAAAATCAAACAAACAAATAATAAAAATAATAAATATAAACAAAAAAGTAAGAGCTTCGTCCAAATCGTGGTTCTGTTTGTCTGTTTACAAAAACCTATGTTTTACAACAAGCACACAAATAAGCCCTTAAGTGCATTACAACATATAATCAATGGCACACATTTTTAGCTAACAAAAAATCTCAGTATCCTTAATACATAGCCTTATTGATTTGGGCCAAAAAATAATGATAATAATAAACAAAGAAATGAATGGGCTCTGATACGGAAAACGTAACACTACACGGGACAATCACAAACAACAAAAGTACGAAGAACAAAAGGGAAATCTTTTTGTAAGACAGTGGAGATAATTTGAATGAATATTTCGGCCCTATGTCCAAGGGCCGTCCTCAGCAAGACAAAAATATATAAAAGAAAAAAGACTCACAACAACATGCGACCAATAAAACCAAAAAAGTGGAAATTCTTTCAAAACAATCCTAGCATCATTACTTCAGCGAAGTTCAACCAGGACTCTCACAACAACATGCGACCAATAAAACCAAAAAAGTGGAAATTCTTTCAAAACAATCCTAGCATCATTACTTCAGCGAAGTTCAACCAGGACTCTACAGGCTACAATTGCGATTATTGCAACTAAAGTGATTAGAGAAGTGGCTGCTAAAGTTTATCCTAGCCTCTTGTTTGACAATTCTAAATGACACATTCAAACAATCCCTTCTTGTTTCATCAGCATAATTTTTTCAAAACAGCTATTTTGAAAAAGCCTCTAAGAAATAAGGTATTTTGTTTAAATGCAAAAGATAAAAATAACCCATGAAGGGATCTAGATTAAAACCCAGAAAACGGGGCTATGAACCGATGTCTAGTCATCGGATCTATGTCTTTGTTATGAATACTCGAACTTAAAAAAAAAAAAAAAAAAAACGTTCCAAAAATTGAGTATTCCCTCAGCTGTAAAAAAAATTACAACAACGCCAAATAACAACGTTAAAACACGTATAAGCAACCTATGCACAGGGGCAAGCCAGGTCTTTCGTTTGGAAGGGATATATACCCTTACCGTTTCAGGAGAGTGGATATATAGATAGATAGATAGATCATGCATTTCAAAAGCCCAAGAGCCATATACACACAAAAATTATGAAAAATAGAAAAACTAATATTGTGGTTGGATTACTACTTTGTAAAATTTTAGGAAGCAGCAAAACAATCCCATGTAAGTAATTTTCCCTTAAATCAGAGAGCACCGGGCACTTTCGGAGAAAATGGTCCAAATCTTCGTCCTCATCCCTACAAAGAGGACACACATACCGACCATCAGGATGTCCTATCCCCCTATCGAACACCATTTGCCTGCTCTGGATTGGAAGGCAATTCGCCCTAAGCTGAATCCATCAACATAAAATCATAGCCGGTAAATTGAATTTAAAATAAATTTCCTCTCCAAAACTAGGTTTAACCTGATTATAATGATTCAATGTAGCAGAATTTAAAACCAGCCCTTGCCAATACTGAATTTCTTGACCCTCTAAGATAAATCGTACCTGGCTTACTAAATGTGTTGGTAGATCAGGGGAACCAAGACCGTCATTCCATAAGTAAGCCATTCCCACTCTTTCTAGTAATGACCTAATTTGGGATGGCCACGACGTTTTCGAACCATAACTCAACATCTGATAATAAGTAGCACTTACTAGTCTATCTTCATTACACCTAATGATCTTCAACCAAAATCTAAGCATCAAAAAAGACCTACACAGTTTTAACGAAAACCGGCCCATATCACCTTTCTGAACATGTGAATGAGTTATCTGATGTAATCCAAACAGCCTTGTATAATACTGGAGCTGGAGGGACTCCAACTTCTGTGCCGCTTCTCCGCCCCAAATCTCCGCTCCATATTCTAATACTGGTAAAACTTTTGTATTAAATATTCTTTTATGCATTTTTAGGTTTTTAATTCCCATTATCGTCGGATTTCTAAAAATTGCAGACATGGCCACTTTAACTCTATTAATTAGTTCATCTACATGACTCTTTAAACTTCCATTTTCCGATAAAACAAATCCTAAATATTTTATTCTTTTACTTATATGCCAAAAGATAGTAAAAATTTTGAAGGCATTGCATAGCCAAAAAGTACACATTACTGAGCAATGTTTTTTTCGGGGGGGGGGGGGGTGAGTGGTTTAAGTCCAACAAGTTATTTCACTAGGCATACCAATCTTTTATAGAGTCCTAAAGACTAATGCTCAACATAAGTATAATTAAATGAATCGTATGACTCATCACTATTCTCATTCTGCATTGAAAAAAAAAAAAAAAAATTAACATATTCTTGTCTAGAAAGGTAAAAAAAGAGCAGATGAACTTGAGAGATAAGCCAAACCAGAGTGGGTGACATCTGATACTTTAGAACTGTTGTACCGTAGAAAAATTGCGTAATAATTGGTTACCAGCGTTTCGTATAATCATTTGTTGATTAACAAAATTAAGACACTTTTGAACTGGGGCTAGGGGAAAAAAGTCCTTGCACCTGACAATTTCCCTTGGCGAAATCTCTTCCGTCCGTATCGACTGCAAAAGAGCTCACCAAAATTATAAAAGCAATGCCCGAAATCAATTCAGGTGATGCTAGAATATTTTGTGTTACAACTATAGGAAAAATTTATGAATCCAGTGTAGTGAATATTATATTTTTGTCATTACAATTTATTTATAGAGCTTCATTACTTTCTGGTCATTCTTTTTTCACTTGGAATGATATCCTCAGAAAAATCCGAAAAAATCCGAAAAATCGAAAACTATATGAGTTGTTAGAGTTACATGTGAACTTCCTGTCATTAAGTCAAATTGGAGGTATTCATTTAGTCTAAAATATTTTACTAACGGTGTTCCAATGATCAAAGATCACTTTGATCACTGGTCAATCTCACTATCGCATTTCTCCACAAAAAAACTTCGAAAAATTATATGTATAATAAAACTACCGACATAAATAATAGAAATAAATGCTTTAATTGTAAGCTTTTAGACCGATTTTTACTTCTTTTTAACTACCAACTATTATTGCAGTAATTTAAATACTTTTATAAACCCTTTATTTAAACTTTGAGCGCAGGTTTAACTATAGCCAACTCTCTTTAGTGATAAAACTTGAGTGTGTTAATTATATTTATGTACATTGCATAGTTTAAAAAATTATAGCTTAGTTGCAAGAAGAACAAAAGCATGAAGAAAATACTTAAAGAAAAAGGCAAATGTGGATGTTTCAAAATTCGTAAACCGACATTTTATTCATATAATTGGGACTAAAAATATCAAATGCAGACATAGTGAAATTAAAACAGGATCAAAGAATAAACACAAGGCAAATAGGAATAAACCAAGTAAATACAATTTTAATTAGGTGAAAGTAGAACACGGAAATTAGTAACACGGAGTTTACATGCAACACTAGCTAGAGATCCATGCCTAAACATTGATATCTAGCCAGGCAATGCGTTTGAATGCAAATCGTAAGCACAAGTTATAGATAAGGTGTCAAAAGAAGCTTCCTGTTACGTAGAATATGACCTTAGACCTTAGATCCTACAGAGCAAGGAATGACGCATAGGGCGTCTATAAAGCCTAACCAGACATCTCGGAACTGAGCTGCAGCCGTGACATCCTCCCACTGTGGTTGAAGAGATAGCTCCGCACTTCTCGGGTCCCGGTCGTACTGCCGTCCTATGGTATGTCTTGGTCGACCTCTTATGCGTCTCCCCTTGGGGCGCCACTCATATAATGTTTTTGGGAGTCAATCCTATGGCATAAGAAGGACGTGACCAAGGTAAGTCCATTTCCTACGCATCAGGAGGTCCCTAACCAATGGCTGATCGGTTCGCCGACAGACTTCTATATTGGTGATATTTTCCTGCCACGATATGTTCAGGATCCTTTTAGTGCATATGTTCTTAAAAACAAGGACATATTTTTCCAGTTGGACGATTAATTTCCAGCATTTGCTAGCATAGAGGAGAATAGACATCACATTGTAATTTAGGAGTCGGAGCTTTGAGCGCAGAGAATATTTACTGCTGCACCAGACTGGTTTCAACTTGTTGAAGGCCGATGTCACTTGTCCAATTCTCCTCTTGATTTCATTAGCTAATATGGAACGTAAGAAATAGTCAGACATATACAAGGGAAAAGGAGGCGTTCCTGCCTATCACCCTCCAAAACCTCGAAACTATTCTTTTGCTTTTGCTATCGATTCGCCAGTTTTTTTTTCTCCGAAGTCAGCCCCTCCTCCGAAATATTAGCCGCTTCTTCAAAAATAAAGCCTGTTTCGTGTCTGTAATGAGCTATAAACTCTAAAACCGGAAGCTTATTACGTCTACAAGTATCGTAGGTTTAGCTAGAGGTTCATACGAACGTCGCCAAAAGCATTTCTTTTAAAGGGCTGAGACTCTTTATGAAGAGCTTAAACCTATTCTTGTGTGCTAACCGTGGATTTCTGTGGATCCTGTAGAAGCTTTTCAAGCCTTTATGTGGGGACTGAGCACGTAATGTTCGGAGGGGGGCTCTTGCCATCAAGACCCTAAAGTTTGCGCCTAATGACATGGCAGGTAAAATTTAGCTAAATAAAAAGGAAAGGAAATACCTATTTTCATCTGCCTAAAAATTCAACAATATGCCGAACAAACCTAAATTATACATACACCTAAACAAAGTTGAAGTAACAGGTAACATCAGTTTGAGAAGTTTTACTTACGAAAACCCAAAATAAACGATTCCAGAAAAAATCACACTGCGTTCTACCTGAAAGAAGAAAAAATAAAGACAGCAAGGATACCCAGCCCTGTACGAATCCCTTGCTTGTGACTTACTTCAAGAAATAATCAAAATTAAGTACCAATTTTGCCAAGGGTAATCCAGTGCAGTCCATCACTACCCCTGGCAACTAACGAAAATCCTATAGTAGCACCAACTATACTATGTGTACCGGAGATGGGCAGTTTTAAAAACGTTGCAGCAAGAAGCCATAAGGCGCTGCCACCTAGAAACAAAAAGACACTTTCAATTTGTAATTCTATACTGATGGTCAGATTGATGTATTAGTTTACGAAATTGAAAAAAATAGCTCATTTCAAGCTAAAAAGGACTGTATTAAAGAAAACATTTGGTTTTACTACATACCCCTAAGCAGTGCAGAAATTCTCATGTTGAAATGAATGGTGTCACAAATCCAGTCAAACTATCAGGAAAAGGTTAGCCTGCAGGATTAACTTTCAAGTGTTTGTTTTCCTTTATGCGTAAGAACTTTCCTCTTTGTCCCTTTTTCGTTGTTCCACTATAATCATCTTGCAAGTGAGGGGGAACAATTACACGGGTGTATTTTATGCCAGCTATCGGCATTAAGATTTTTTTTCTAGATTAACATGACTACGGTAGTTTTACGATCATAATTTTGAAAAGCTTTTACATAAGCTCATTTGAATTTTGAGAGTTTGATTCAGTGAAACTAAAAGTTTTAACGCCGGATTATCGAAGATAGTTGTTATGAGCTCCATTTTCGATGGTGACAGTTGTAACAGCTAGCCAGTTGTATTTCTCTTATGTAGTAAAGCCAGAATATAGAACACAACTACTAATATCAGCTGATGGGCATGTAAACGCACAGTTATTTATTAAGCGGAAGAGGGGGGAAGGGGATGTACACATCCCAAATACGCCAAAAAATGGAAAATGAAGAATAACATAAGACGTAATAGGGAAAAGCATAAGAATCTTGGAATTTCAGGGGATCTGGGCTCTAATTCAGTTCACTTCCCTCCTGGGTATATGTATTGTTTTGATCAGACATGCAGGGAATGAATTAGATGAAAAAATAATGCCGTTAATCTCGACACGTTTTTAATCTTTTTTCTACGCCATATGTTTCCTTGGTATTTATTATCCTCAAGTAGAAGTTAATGACCATAAAATGGAAAAAAAGATAAACTGATTAAAAACAAGATCAGGCTAGATTGGAACAAATTCGGAAATACAACAAAAAAGGAGGGGGTGGGATCTTTATCTTGTCGTCTATTTCAACAGATTTTATCTTCTTGTTTGCCTCATCTTTTTATAATATTTGTGATTATATCTTGGAGTTATAACATTGATTCCAGATTTGGAGTCATACGAATATAGTATGGGTGAGGCACATATACCCCTTCGAAGACAAATACTCAAACCACTATAAGTAGATTAACTGCAAATATACTCATCAGACAAATTATATTTTTATTCATGTAATTGCTGTATTTAGAAAAGTCTAGCCCAAAGTGTTCCCATTACACGGCACTATGAAGTAACTCAGATCTCAGCCTTTTGATGTAGGCTTCCTTTCGATTTGTGGATTTTGAAATTTTTGGCATATTTAATGAACTGTTTTTAATAATTTAGCTTTTACCAGTATTGTCTCAGTCTAATGGGCCTTAGCATATTCTCAACATGACTCCAGGTCACGAACTAGCAGAACAAACCTGTGATATTCATGAGGTCAGCTATTTCTTAGAGGAAGCAAAACTTGCTTTCCAGCTAACCTAATTATACATGAATCTAAATAATGTACATACGCAATATAATGTAAACAGCTATCGTGAATTCATAAACTTAGAGACGTGACAACAATATTTAATGAAAAACTTTGCCTTCTTTTTTCATTGTTAAGTCGAATGAAGAGTAAAGCTTTCCTCGTTTTTTTTTCTGTAAGACTTTTAACTGCCATGCAACAGACAGAAACAAACGGTGAGGTTCGAGAGGAGCCGGTAATCATACAATAATTTTTTATTTTGATATAGAAGGAGGACAAATCACGTCAAAGAAAGATATCAATTTTTGTAGAATTTCTGCAAAAGGGATTACCTCCAAAAGCAGAAATGACTTCAACTTGTTTCTTTTCAATACCCCCATCAGCCAAAATGTTGAGAGTTGTGACAATTAATAATAATAAAACAATTGTTTTCTTTTACTTTCGTATGTTATGTATGACTCTAAACAGAATAACATAAACCCCATTACACTAATAATGCTCCCTACGACCCTTAGCAAATTCCAACCCCTCGCGAATTGAGCTGAGCCATTCCTGAAACAGTACGCTGGCACAGTACTACAAACAGAACCAAACAGTTCGTGGTAACGAACTTGTGGATATTTATATGATTTGCCAGAAGAATGATCACGGATGCGTATTTGTTTGGGTTTTTTTTCCCAGGGGTGATCGTATCAAACCAATGGCTCATTCTGACCGAAACTAAAATCCTAGTGCCTCGTTTTTAGTGACCAAAAAAGATCGAGGGCAACTACCCCCCCCCTCCCACGTCCTTTTTTCCTCAAAGCCATTCGATAAAAATTTTGGGATAGCCATTTTGATCAGAATAGTTGAAAAATCCAATAACTATGCCTTTGGGGATAACACGAACCCCCACAGCCCCTGAGAAAAAGGATGTAAGTTGTGAAATTTACCCATAGTTTGCGTATAGCATTTTTTATTGGGAAGGAAAAAAACTTCTCGTACGGGGGGGGGTCTGCTTCGGTGGGGATTTTCTACGGGATGAATTTTCCATGGGGAGGGAGTTTCCGGTGGAGAACATAACGGGAAAAAAATTACACTTGGGACTATTTTTAATAGTCCTATTTTTAATAGTACTATTTTTAATTGTCTTAGGCCTACTCTTTGTTGACCCAATTTTACATGTGGTGATGTTCCGGGGTAAGTTTTCAGTGGGGTTGGGATTGCTTGGGGTGTTTTTTCATGGGGAAGGGAGATTTTTAGCGGAAGAAATTCTCCATGGAGAAACTTCTTGCGACAGCAACTTTCTAAGGGGGGATATTTCCAAGGAAAAATTTCCACGGAGAGGAATTTCCGGCATGATTTGAAAACCGATCATAAATCGAAGTCTTTTTCAAATGAAAGTATACAGGCGGAATTGTCCACAGGAAGTTTTCAGCGAGGCTGTAACTGTCCAGGGGGATTTTGCGTGGGAGGAACCGTCCATGAAGGATTTTTTCATGGGGTAGGGAATTCTGTATGGATGGGGAGCCGGATTTCCCGGTATTATTTGAAAAATGATCAGAAATTAAATGTAAAAAAAAAACAAATTTTTTCAACTGAAAGTAAGGAACTACATTAAAACTTAAAAAGAACAGAAATTATTCCGTATATTAGGGGGGCTGCCCCCTCCTGAATAGCTTACTCTTTACGCTAAAATTTGACTGTTTTGTCCCAATTTAGCGTGAAGAGCGAGGTATTTATGAGGATTCCCCCTCACATTCAGAATAATTTCTGTCCGTTTTAAATTTTAATGTCATTCCTTACTTTCAGTTGAAAAAACAGTTTTTTGTTTTTATTTAATCTAACTAGGATTGGGAAAACTCTCGACAAAAACCTTAGTCACTCAATCTATTAGTTTGCATGCACAAGACGCAGAAGAGAAACTTCTCGTAAAAGGTCCATCCACAATGAGATTTTAATAGCGCTTATTTGAACCAACGAAAGTTTTGGTACTTGTGCATTATACGGTACCCACGAAAGAAGTCAAGTTTGGTTATTTCTAATGAAATAAAATAAAATAGGATAAATATATAACAGTTTAGAAACAAATTTGGGCTTTATATTTGCACATTAGGGGGTGGGGGGGGGGGTAAGGAATAGCATATATTAAATACGTAACCTAACCTAGGTACCTTCCCTCCCCCTAAATCCCAAAAAACAGCAGTTTAAATATTGTAAACGCAATCTCAAATCAAGCTTTGCCATCCATTTATCAAGAAAAAACCCGTTTGTCTAGTTTCCTGTAGTAGTTCCTTGTACAATATATAGCGGTGGGTGACATATAATTCACGAGTACCAAAGTTTTTATAGAATTCTCTGATGTGCTGAAAATTCTAAAAAAAAAATGCTGACTGCCGCTAGCTAAATCCGATATCAGTAAAATCTCACTGGGGCAAATTTTGCGCACCAAGTGATATGATACGCAATTGCAGCGCCACCCTTGGCTCAGACTTTTGAGATCAGGCCTAAAGCAGTGCTCTCCTCTCATTGATGTTAAGTTTGGAGCTTTTATTAACTTAATAAATTTGTATATTTACTTTCGCCAGTATTTTTTAGATATTTACAGGCATTTTCTTAACACAGTTCCAGGTCATGAACTAGCAGAATAAGCAAAACAACATACAATACAAAGGGTAGCTTTTTCATCCAGAAAAACAAATTGAGCAAGTTTTCTGAAAACATCAATTTCCCTCTCAAAGAAAATGTCCACATTTACAAGATTAGAGGAAAGATAAGATCAATAAACTTTCCATGAATGTTACTTCATTAATTTCCTATTAGGGTAATCCTATATATGGACGCACAATGTGAGTTGATCCCGTGGCTTCAATAATTGAAAGACCAGGTAAAAGTGCCTAATAATGAATTTGATTTATTGCATATTCAATTAAAGCATATTCCTAAGACTTTAAACAACAATTCGATACTCGTAAATTATAGTTGAAACTGGCGAGGATGAACTTCAAGTGGAACATGGTAAACTACATCAGTTTTAGATGTTTATATAAAAGAATAAGAAATAATACTGAAGAGATCGATTGAATTATAATTACAGTATAATTTCTGTATTGACGACTTTGTTCCACGTGTAAGTTTTCTTTACGTTATTTTTCTGCGTTCCCAAAGTTTTAATATTTCCACACAAGACATCAAATTTATTATCAGTCGATAGCAGAGATTTAGTTTTTATATCGTTTAGTTTATTATATTTAATTAGTTTAGTTTATTTAATTTGCTCTGTACTTTTCTTATTCAAAGATACATTGAAAATAGGTGAAAAACTTGAGAAAATAGGGAAATTTCCGAATTTTATAAGCAAGTATCATTCTACAAGAAAAAGTCAAACATCATAATAATTCCGGAATGATGAGTGAATAGATTCGAAACTAATAAATCTAACAATATCGGTATATTGTCCTTTCAGTGGAAGTTACAGCTGTAGGCTTACCGCACAATAGCATGCTTTATAGGGAACATTAGAATTAAAAAGCACAGTGACTATGTTTTTTCACTGGAAACATGCATGTAGCCAGGGCTGTATCCAGGGGGGAAGGCCTACTCGGTTCGAACCCCGCCTCCAAAATTTTTGTCGATACTGTATTGCTTAATGGTACACAATGGCTATAGACAGTCGAACGAATGCAGTGATGGAGACTCGTAAAGCGGGTAATTGCTATCTAAATTGATCGAAGAGCGTGGTTTCTCATTGAATTGACAATATTTAAACTGTTGTTTTTGGAGGTTTAGGGGGGGGGGGGGAGGTAGGCCTACCTAGGTTAGGTTAGGTTACGTATTTAATATATGCTATGTTTTACCCCCCTAGTGTGCAAATATATAGCCCAAATTTGTTTCTTAACTATTATATATGCATCCTATTTTATTTATTTTTTATTAGCATTAACCAAACTTGACTTCTTTAGTGTGTACCATTAAGCAAAACAGTACCTTTCTGTACGACTCGTAAAAAAGTAACATGAATGCATATAAACAATTTTTTGCTGCGTTTTGCAACTTTGTTGTAAAGCTCCCTCCACTGGAACAACAATAGCCCCTTCAAACATAAATCCTGGCTACAGCCATGCATGTAGCGTACTCAATTTATTCTCTTAAAAATCCGCGATACTAAAAAAAAAGAATTGTGCAATGTCTTCGGTTAAAATGCCTTGACATCTGCTAAAATTTTACTTATTATCTAGAAATGGGTCTTGAAGTTACTATGAGTTTAGAACATAGATTGCTGTTAAGTTCAAACCCCTTTTTGGCAGACTTCCTTTTCATAAAACAGGAAACGCGGAACTCCTGGGCCCATTTAAGATATCCTTCACCCATATTCTTTGTGAATGGAATCACATTTCACATTCTTCTTATCGCAGCCAACTTCTTACTTTGCAAATAATGAAATTACAAACATCAGGAAGTTAATTTCAAACCCATAATCAAGAGAAATGATCACATTACGCATTCCTGCTTTTAGACATTTCACAGTCTAAGCTTTTAATCAGTGAAGTTTTTTCACTAGGCGCCAGTTTCGGATTACTGTATCGATACCACACAAGAAAATAAGAAGGGAAAATTTTTTTGGCATTAAAGAAGTATCTTACACCAAAGCCCTGAAAACAACTTCGTTTTCACTGGTTAAATTCGTAATTGCCAATTGTGTATTATACAGAACACACTCAAGAAGTTTGCTGGTAGATCTGAGAAAACCGGTTTGTCTGTCAGTAATCGGTTATAATTAGCTTAGTCTTAGTGAGAAAAACTACGGTGTAAGTATAATTTAATTAAATATTTATTACATAGAGGTGGTTAGTTTTGGTATGTAATTAAATAAAAAAAACAAGTTTTTTAAACTGAAAGTAAGGAGCGACATTAAAACTTAAAACGAACAGAAATTATTCCGTATATGAAAGGGGCTGTCCCCTCCTCAACGCCTCGCTCTTTACGCTAAAGTTTTTTATTGTTTTAAAAAATAAAGTTGTGAGACAGAGTCAAACTTTAGCGTAAAGAGCGAGGCGGTGAGGAGGGGACAGCCCCTTTCATATACGGAATAATTTCTGTTCGTTTTAAGTTTTAATATCGCTCTTTACTTTCAGTTTAAAAAACTTGTTTGTTTTTTTTATTTCTGATCGTTTTTTAGTTAATGCAGCTTTTATTTTCATAAAAATTTTACTTTTCTTTTGCTAAATGGATGTCTTTACAAATTAACTTGCGTAACTAACTTCTATATTCTTATATTTTTCTTCTGGCAAAAAATACAAAGTTGCAGATTTTTGCAGATATGAGCTTGAAACCTATGTAATAGGGTTTTCTGATACGCTGAATTCTGACGGTGTGATTTTCATTAAAATTCTTTCACTTGTAGGGGATGTTTCCCCCTCTTTAAAAAATCGAGTAAATTTTCTCAGGCCTGTAGCCTTTGATGAGTAATACTAAACTTAATAAAATTTATATATTTAGGATGAGCATTATAAACACATTCTTTTGATACATTTATTGACATCAAAATTCCGTTTTTAAAAGTTTCGATTACTATTGAGCCGAATCGCTTGTTTTTTTATTGTTTTTTTATTACGTATATGTTATTACGTATATGAAGGGGTTCTTCCCTTATTCAATACCACGCTCTTTACGTTAAAAGTTAAAAAAAATTTTGATTCATAAACCCCTGAATCACAAAGGCCGTTTAATTAGAATAGATAGCTCTTTTTAAGGCATTAAAAAAAACTGTAGCGTAAAGAGCGAGGTATTGACTTGGGGGAGAACCCCTTCACATACGTTATAATTTCTGTTCGTTTTAAGTTCTAATATTCCTTCTTACATTTCAGTTGAAAAAACTTGTTTTTTTTATTTAATTTCTGATCGTCTAATGATCGATTTAATTTCTAATGCTTGGAAATCCGGCGCACCCTTCATAGAAATGTTTCTTCCCCCAAAGAAACATCCTCCACGGAAATATTCTCCAGAGTAACCCCCTCCTCTAGCCCCCCCCCCCAGAAAAAATCCTTCCTGAAAATGGTTGTAAGTAGTAAGGCCATAGGCACTTGAAAATATACACGCGAATATACGCCTGAGGCATAGATATGTGTGTGTACTTTAAACGAATTGGGGTTACCAGGGTCATTTGCAAAGAGGTATCATTTCTATAGAAGGTATAGTAATTTGAAATATCATGTGGAATTTGCTTGAAGGTATATACTTTGCTTACATGCCCTTACCAAACAGGTTGTGTGCATACTTTCAAGTAATTGGGTTACCAGGCTCATTTAATACCGGTCCTATTAAGGACAAGTTTTTTCTGACGTAGATTTCTAGTTCATGATAAACAAGTTTTTTTTTTTTATGTTAAATCCGTGGACATTCATCTGTAAGTTGATTAGTAGGTTTTTTTTTTAAAAAACTTGGCTATTCATTTCATGGGTTTCATTAATAGAACGAGTAATGCATTTGAAAAGGGTAATTACTTCTTTAGTTTACGAGATTTGCGAATTTTTTTTTGCGAAAAGATATTTGCGAAAAGATATTTGCGTAGACGCTTACAAGGGACATTGCTAGAAAGTATTCAATAGCTTAATTGAAAAGTAACGATAGAATGACATTGTGACTTGACCTAGCTTTACCTCGCCGATGTGGTCTTTATAATACGTAATTAACTTTTGAAAAATTTTGTAAATTTAAAAAGAAATGGCTGAAAAGTGTTCTGAGGGGGGGGGGTTGCATAGAGGGGTGAGGTGCACGAGGGTTCAGTTAAAGAGGATACAGTTGCACGGAGGGATTTCGGTTATACACGGGTTCAGTTACAAGGGGGTTCAGTTGCACGGGGGTATCCCTTTTTCTTTTTCGTAAATCGGGCTCCCTGTTTTCAAAATCCCTTTTTCTTCTGAGGCTTGGAGCATTTGGTGACTAGATATTAAACGTAATGAAATTTAGCACGGAGGTTCAGTTGTACAGGGGTTTCAGTTATACAGGGGTTCAGTTACATGGGGGTTCTTTGTGTTAAATAAGTAGTTTTTGTATCTTTTAAAAGAACTTTACGGGGATTGAGAGACTCAGTTGCCTAATTCCTTGTGATTTTTCTTTACTTGATTCTCATTAAAAACGAAATTTTTTTGTTAAATAAGTAGTTTTTTTATATTTTCAAAGATCTTTACGGGTATTGAGAGACTCAGTTGACTAATTCCTTGTGATTTTTTTTTACTTGATGCTCATTAAAAACGCAATTTTTGTGTTAAATAAGTAGTTTTTGTATCTTTTAAAAGATCTTTACGGGGATTGAGAGACTCAGTTGCATCATTCCGTGTGTTTGTTAGGTAGTTTTTTGTGATTAAAAACGATTTTTTTATTTTTAATTAGAAGTTTTTTTATCTTTTAAAAGATCTTTACGGGGTTTGAGAGACTCAGTTGCCTAATTCCGTGTGATTTTTCTTTAATTGAAGGTCATTAAAAAAGAAAATTTGTTGTTATATAAGGAGTGTTTGTATCTTTTAAAAGAGCTTTATGGGGATTGAGAGACTCAGTTGCCTAATTACGTGTGATTTTTCTTTACTTGATGGTCATTAAAAACGAAATTTTTTTGTTAAATAAGTAGATTATTTATCTATTAAAATATATTGAAGGTGATTGAGAGACTCTGTTGCCTAATTCCGTGTGATTTTTCTTTACTTGATGGTAATTAAAAACGAATTTTTCGTTTTAAATAAGTAGTTTTTGTATCTTTTAAAAGAACTTTACGGGGATTGAGAGACTCAGTGGCCTAATTCAGTGTGATTTTTCTTTACTTGTTGGTCAATAAAAACGAAATTTTTGTGTTATATAATTAGTTTTTGTCACTTTTAAAATAGCTTTACGGGGATTGAGAGACTCAGTTGCCTAATTCCGTGTGATTTTTATTTAATTGATGGTCATTAAAAACGAAATTTTTGTGTTAAATTAGTATTTTTTGTATCTTTTAAATGAGCTTTAAGGGGATTCAGAGACTCAGTCGCCTAATTCCGTGTGATTTTTCTTTAAGTGATGTTCATTAAAAACTAAATTTTTGTTTTAAATAAGTTTTTTTGTATATTTTAAAAGAGCTTTACGGGGATTGAGAGAGTCAGGAGCATAAGTACGTGTGATTTTTATTTACATGATTGTCATTAAAAACTAAATTTTTGTGTTAAATAAGTATTTTTTGTATCTTTTAAAAGAGCTTTAAGGGGTTTGAGAGACTCAGTTGCCTGATTCCGTGTGATTTTTAATTACTTTTTTGTAAATAAAAAAGTAAATTTTTTTTTTAATTAGTTGTATTTTTATCTTTTAAAAGAGCTTTACGGGGATTGAGAGACTCAGTTGCCCAATTCCGTGTGATTTTTCTTTACTTGGTGGTCGTTAAAAACGAAATTTTTGTGTTAAATAAGTAGTTTTTGTATCTTTTAAAAGAGCTTTAAGGGGGTTGAGAGACTCAGTTGCCTTATTCCGTGTGGTTTTTCATTACTTTGTAGTCATTAAAAAATAAATTTTTGTGTTAAATAAGTAGTTTTTCTATCTTTTAAAAGAGCTTTAAGGGGATTGAGAGACTCAGTTGCCTGTTTCCGTGTGTTTTTTGTTTACTTGGTGGTCTTTAAAAACGAAATTTGTGTGTTACATAAGTAGTTTTTGAATCTTTTAAAAGAGCTTTAAGGGGTTTGAGAGACTCAGTTGCCTAATTCCGTGTGGTTTTTCATTACTTGGTAGTCATTAAAAACTAAATTTTTGTGTTAAATAAGTAGTTTTTCTATATTTTAAAAGAGCTTTAAGGGGTTTGATAGACTCATTTGCCTGTTTCCGTGAGGTTTTTGTTTACTTTGTTGTAGGTAAAAAAGAAATTTTTGTGTTAAATAAGTAGTTTTTGCATCTTTTAAAAGAGCTTTACGGGGTTTGAGAGACTCAGTTGCCTAATTCCGTGTGGTTTTTCTTTACTTGGTATTCAAGAAAAACTAAATTTTAGTGTTAAATAAGTAGATTTTGTATCTTTTAAAAGAGCTTTAAGGGGTTTGAGAGACTCAGTTGCCTGTTTCCGTGTGGTTTTTCTTTACTTGGTGGTCATTAAAAACGAAATTTTTGTGTTAAATAAGTAGTTTTTGTATATTTTAAAAGAGCTTTAAGGGGTTTGAGAGACTCTGTAATGCACTAGTTTTTAAGTAAAGACACTCAATATCCTAAAAGTGTTTAATTCAAACTTTTTTAAAACTTCGAAATTTCTCAAATTTATTTATTTCTTTCTTTCTGTACATAACTTAAAATGTCAAAGTATGCTTACAGTTCTAACAATTGAGCTCTATGATTGGTCAGAGACACGATGTGACTTTCCCACTGGCATTCTATGACTGGTTATTGACAGCGCTCTGTGATTGATCAGAGACACGATGTGACTTTCCCACTGGTATTCTATGACTGGTTATTGACACAAACTAATCTATTGCATTTATTAAATCATTATTTTTTACGCAGTGTAACTATAAACACATAAGTCATATCTTTAAAAAAAAAGTGAAGATGGAACATTTTAATAAAGTGTGTTTACATAAAAGGGTTATTGTAGCATTGAATGCCGACAAAAAGAAATATTTAAAATTTGAAACAAGTAAAGGTGGTAGCACTATTGGAAATGTATGCATGCAGTGTCATGACAGTAAGGAATTAAATTTCTTTGGAATACCGAAAAAATTCAACTCTTATGTTGGTGGATATGTGAGACTGAGATCTCCAGAGAGGATTGCACTCAAAGAGAATGCCAACATAAAAATAATCATTGATGATAGAGGACAACTCCTTGCTACTGTTGCAGGTAACACATTACCTACTGATACATCCAATCGTCACCTTTCAGGTATTAGCATTCAACGGAAGATCAATAAAAGAAAGGCCTACACTTCTACTAATATCGTAAACCAAATCTTGTCTACGTGCCGAAACTGATACCTGTGAAAAAATAATGTGATAATATACAGTGAAATTGACAGAAAAATAAAAAGGTCATTGTCAGAAAATATCACGATGTAATATAAAGATGAATCGATGAAAAACAAAGCACCAGCAAACGTTACTGCCATTGGTCAAACGGTCATTGAACCAAATAATTCCAAAGATGAAAAGCATATTGAGCCTGTTGATGAGACACCAGTAAAAATTGTGTATGACTCAAAATGGAATAATGATTATTCTACTGATTACGAACTAAGAGAAGACAATAGCTATAATATCAAGAGAAAACATGGTGAACTATTTTATGGAACAGATTCAAAATGTCCAAAGTTAATTGTTGATATTAATAATGTATCATAATATATTTATTGTATTAATATTCTACATAGCATTATTTCATTAAAAATATATTTTGCATTACATTGTTATGTGATCATTATTTTTAGAGTAAGCTAGCATATCAAACGTTTAGAATGTCTAATAAAACGTCGGAGATGTAAGAAAAGGAATTTGCATACATCTATTGTCAGACACATGGGGACAAATTTTTTCTTGAATTCACCTCCTGGATAAATAAAAAAAGACATTTCATTCAAGAAATTATGACGAAACTCTAAGTAAGCTACAAATTCTGTCTTGAAGTTACCTCATGGATACACAATGCAGAAATTTCATTTAAGAAATTATCAAAAATTGTAAGTAAGTAGCAAATTCTTTCAAAAATATGTTAATACGTTTAAGCAATAAATATCTTTAAGCTTAACCCGTCTTTATTCTTTAGAATAGTTTTATTCATTTCATTAAATTATGAAGAAATTGTAAGTAAGTAACAATAGCTTTCTTGAATTCGCTTCCTGGACACAATACAGATATCTAATGCAACAAATGATAATACACTCTTCATTAATTAAGACAGACCTTAGTAATGACCAATAGGGGATACACAATAAAGAAATTTCATTAAAGAAGTTCTGAATGTTTTCTAACGAGGTAAAAATATCAAGTTAACTCATGAATACACCCAGCATAATTTACATTTAAAAAAGTATACAAAATGTTAAGTAAGTAGCAAATTCTTTCTTGAATTCGCCTCCTGGTTAAATAAAAAAGACAGTTAATTAAAGAAATTATGAAAAAATTTTTAGTAAGTAGCAAATTATTTCTTGAATTCACCTGCTGAATAAACAAAAAAGACATTTCGTTCGAGAAATTATGACAAATTTCAAAGTAATTAACATACTATTTTTTTTTTTAATTACTTATATACACTTTGTAGAAATTTAATTCAAGAAATTATGAAAAAATTCTCAGTAAGTAGAAATTTCTTTCTTGAAGTCAAATCTTGTATACACAATACGCAAATTTCATTTAAGAAATTATGAAAAAAAACAATTTCTTTATTGAAGTCAACTCTTGGATACACAATACAGAAATTTCATTCAATAAATTATGAAAATATTCGTAAGTGAGTAAAAAACTATTTTTGTTTTCACCTCTTGTATATACAGTACAGATACTTCATTCAAGAAATTATGAAAAAATCTAAAGTAAGTAACTTTTTTTTTCTCTATATAAACATAAAATTTCACTTAGCTACACGATGTATAAATTTATTTCAAGAAATTAGGAAAAAAAATTCTCAGTAAGTAACAATTTATTTCTCGAATTCAAATCATGTATACACAATACTGAAATTTCAGTCAAGAATTTCATGACTTAGATACACGATGTATAAATTTGATTCAAGAAATTATGAAAAAATTCTCAGTAAGTAACAATTTCTTTCTTGAAGTCGTCTCTCGGATACACACGGCGGACATTTCATTAAAGATATTATGAAAATATTTTTAAGCAATTAACAAACTCTTTATTGATTTCACCTATTTTATATACAGTACATATAATTCATTCTATAAATTGTGAAAAAATAGCAATTAAGTAACTTTTTTTTCTCTGTATAACAAACACATTTCACTTAGCTAAATGATTTAGAAATTTAATTCATTAAAATATTTAAAAATTCTAAGTAAGTAAAAATATCATTCTTGAAGTCAACTCTTGGATACGCAATACTGAAATTTGATTAAAGAAATTATGAAAAAATTGTAACTAAGTAGCAAATTCTTTCTTGAATTTACCTGCTGGACAAACAAAAAAGAAATTTCGTTCAAGAAATTATGACAAAATTCTAAGTAAGTAACAAAATATTTATTTTTTTAACTAGTTAGATATACGACCTATAAATTTAATTAAATAAATTATGAAAAAATTCTCATTATATTTACAAAATTATTTCTTTAATTCACCTTTTGGATAAACAAAAAAAACAAAAAAAAGACATTTCTTTAAATAAATTATGACAAAATTATAATAAATTAAAAAAATATATTTTTTTCAAGAGTTAGATATACGATTTATAAATTAAATTAATGAAATTATGAAAAAAATTCTCAGTAAGTAACAATTTCTTTATTGAAGTTAACTCTTGTATACACAATACGTAAATTTCATTCAATAAATTATGAAAATATTTTTTAGTACGTAAAAAACTATTTATTAATTTCATCTCTTTTATATAAATTGCAGATAAGTCATTAAATAAACTATGAAAAAATCGCAAGTATTTATCTTTTTTTTTTCTTTATCAAAATAACAATTAAATTAGATGAACGAGGATGGAAATTTAATTAAAGAAACTATGAAAAAATTTTCAGTAATTAAAACATTACTTATTTAATTAAACTCATTTATAAAAACAATAATGAAATTGCATTCAAGAAATTATAAAAAATATTTGTAAGTAAGTAACAAGCTCTTTATTGATTTCACCTCTTGAATATACAGTACAGATACTTCATTCAAGAAACGTGATTAAACACGTTTTGAAACTACATGCTATTTGTATGACTTTCCTTGGCACCTTTCCAAACGAACAGGGATTCCCCACTGGTTCCTACACATTGCAAAAAAGTGAGCAGTACGAAAACTCCACGTTTTCAACCAGACTGGTTTTTTAGGGACCAATAGGGAGAGATATGCAAATTCGACATAGCTTTATGTCATTTTTTTAAGGTTCATTTAGTCGAAGTTACGTGCGCGCACGTATGCACCTTAAAAATGAAAAAAAGCTATGTCGAATTTGCATATCTCTCCTTATTGGACCCTAAAAAACCAGTCTGGTTGAAAACGTGGAGTTTTCGTACTGCTCACTTTTTTGCAATGTGTAGGAACCAGTGGGGAATCCCTGTTCATTTGGAAAGGTGCCAAGGAAAGGCATACAAATAGCATGTAGTTTCAAAACGTGTTTAATCACGTTTCTTGAATGAAGTATCTGTACTGTATATTCAAGAGGTGAAATCAATAAAGACTTGTTACTTACTTACAAATATTTTTTATAATTTCTTGAATGAAATTTCCGTATTGTGTGTATCCAAGAGTTGACTTCAAGAAAGAAATTGTTACTTACTGAAAATTTTTCATAATTTCTTGAATTAAATTTCCCACATCATGTAGCTAAGTGAAAATTGTTTGTGATAAAGAAAAAAAAGCTACTTACTTGCGATTTTTCATAATTTCTTGAATGAAGTATCTGTACTGTATATCCAAGAGGTTAAATTAATAAAGAGTTTGTTACTTACTTAAAAATATTTTCATAATTTCTTGAATGAAATTTCCGTATTGTGTATCCAAGAGTTAACTTCAAGAAAGAAATGGTTACTTACTGAGAATTTTTTTCATAATTTCATGAATTTAATTTCTACATCGTATATCTAACTCGTGAAAACAATAAAGTTTGTTACTTACTTAGAATTTTGTCATAATTTCTTGAACGAAATGTGTTTTTTTTTTTTGTTTATCCAACAGGTGAATTCAAGAAAGAATTTGCTACTTAGACTGAGAAATTTTTCATAATTTCTTGAATTAAATTTCTAGGTCGTATATCTAACTCGTGAAAACAATAAAGAGTTTGTTACTTACTTAGAATTTTGTCATAATTTCTTGAACGAAATTTCTTTTTGTTTGTCCAGCAGGTAAATTCAAGAAAGAATTTGCTACATAGTTACAATTTTTTCATAATTTCTTGAATCAAATTTCAGTATTGCGTATCCAAGAGTTGACTTCAAGAAAGAAATTGTTACTTACTGAGAATTTTTCAATAATTTCTTGAATTAAATTTCTACATCATTTAGCTAAGTGAAAATTGTTTGTGATAAAGAGAAAAAAGTTACTTACTTGCAATTTTTTCACAATTTCTTGAATGACTTATCTGTACTGTATATCCAAGATGTTAAATCAATATAGAGTTTTTTACTTACTTACAAATATTCTCATAATTTCTTGAATGAAATTTCCGCATTGTGTATCCAAGAGATGACTTCAAGAAAGAAATTGTTACTTACTGAGAATTTTTCATAATTTCTTGAATCAAATTTCTACATCGTGTATCTAAGTCATGAAATTCTTGAATAAAATATCCATATTGTATATCCATGAGTTGACTTCAATAAATAAAGTGTCACTTACTGAGAATTTTTTCCTAATTTCTTGAATTAAATTTCTACATCGTGTAGCTAAGTAAAAATTGTTTTTGATATACGGAAAAAAAAGTTACTTACTTTCGATTTTTTAATAATTTATTGAATGAAGTTTATGTACTGTATATCAAAGAGGTGAAAACAAAAAGAGTTTGTTACTTACTTAAAAATATTTTCATAATTTCTTGAATGAAATTTATGTATTGTGTATCAATTATTTGACTTCAAGAAAGAAATTGTTTTTTTTCATAATTTCTTAAATGAAATTTCAGTATTGTGTATCCAAGAGTTGACTTCAAGAAAGAAATTGCTACTTACTGAGAATTTTTTCATAATTTCTTGAATTAAATTTCTAGAACGTGTATCTAAGTCATGAAAACAATAAAGAGTTTGTTACTTACTTGGAATTTTGTCATAATTTCTCGAACGAAATGTCTTTTTTGTATATTCAGCAGGTGAATTCAAGAAAGAATTTGCTACTTACTTACAATTTTTTCATAATTTCTTTAATGAACTGTCTTTTTATTTACCCAGGAGGCGAATTCAAGAAAGAATTTGCTACTTACTTAAAATTTTTGATAATTTCTTAAATGAAATTTCTGCATTGTGTATCCATGAGGTAACATGAGTGTGTTACCTATTTAGAATTCATTCATAATTTATTGAATGAAATTTAAGTATTGTGTATCAATAGGGGAAAAAAATAAAGACTTTATTACTTACTTGCGATTTTATTATTATTTCTTGAATTAAATATCTGTATTGTGTCCAGGAAGCGAATTCAAGAAAGCTATTGTTACTTACTTACAATTTCTTCATAATTTAATGAAATGAATAAAACTATTCTAAAGAATAAAGACGGGTTAAGCTTAAAGATATTTATTGCTTAAACATATTAACATATTTTTGAAAGAATTTGCTACTTACTTACAATTTTTGATAATTTCTTAAATGAAATTTCTGCATTGTGTATCCATGAGGTAACTTCAAGACAGAGTTTGTAGCTTACTTAGAGTTTCGTCATAATTTCTTGAATGAAATGTCTTTTTTATTTATCCAGGAGGTGAATTCAAGAAAAATTTGTCCCCATGTGTCTGACAATAGATGTATGCAAATTCCTTTTCTTACATCTCCGACGTTTTATTAGACATTCTAAACGTTTGATATGCTAGCTTACTCTAAAAATAATGAACACATAACAATGTAATGCAAAATATATTTTTAATGAAATAATGCTATGTAGAATATTAATACAATAAATATATTATGATACATTATTAATATCAACAATTAACTTTGGACATTTTGAATCTGTTCCATAAAATAGTTCACCATGTTCTCTCTTGATATTATAGCTATTGTCTTCTCTTAGTTCGTAATCAGTAGAATAATTATTATTCCATTTTGAGTCATACACAATTTTTACTGGTGTCTCATCAACAGGCTCAATATGCTTTTCGTCTTTGGTATTATTTGGTTCAATGACTGTTTGACCAATAGCAGTAACGTTTGCTGGTACTTTGTTTTTCATCGATTCATCTATATATTCCATCGTGATATTTTCTGACAATGCCCTTTTTATTTTTCTGGCAATTTCACTGTCTATTATCACATTATTTTTACACAGGTAAAAGTTTCGGCACGTAGACAAGATATGGTTTACGATATTAGTAGAAGAGTAGGCCTTTCTTTTATTGATCTTCCGTTGAATCCTAATACCTGAAAGGTGACGATTGGATGTATCAGTAGGTAATGTGTTACCTGCAACAGTAGCAAGGAGTTGCCCTCTATCATCAATGATTATTTTTATGTTGGCATTCTCTTTAAGTGCAATCATCTCTGGAGATCTCAATCTCGCATAACCACCAACATAAGAGTTGAATTTTTTCGGTATTCCAAAGAAATTTAATTCCTTACTGTCATGACACTGCATGCATACATTTCCAATAGTGCTACCACCTGTACTTGTTTCAAAGTTTAAATATTTCTTTTTGTCGGCATTCAATGCTACAATAACCTTGTTATGTAAACACACTTTATTAAAATGTTCCATCTTCACTTTTTTTAAAGATATGACTTATGTGTTTATCGTTCCACTGCGTAAAAAATACTGATTTAATACATGCAATAGATTAGGTTGTGTCAATAACCAGTCATAGAATACCAGTGTGAAAGTCACATCGTGTCTCTGATCAATCACAGAGCGCTGTCAATAACCTGTCATAGAATGACAGTGGGAAAGTCACATCGTGTCTCTGACCAATCACAGAGCGCAATTGTTAGAACTGTAAGCATATTTTGACATTTTAAGTTATGTACAGAAAGAAAAAATAAATAAAGTTGAAAAATTTCGAAGTTTTAAAAAAGTTTGAATTAAACACTTTTAGGATATTGAGTGTCTTTACTTAAAAACTAGTGCATTACAGAGTCTGTCAAACCCCTTAAAGCTCTTTTAAAAGATACAAAAACTACTTATTTAACACAAAAATTTCGTTTTTAATGACCACCAAGTAAAGAAAAACCACACGGAAACAGGCAACTGAGTCTCTCAAACCCCTTAAAGCTCTTTTAAAAGATACAAAAACTACTTATTTAACACTAAAATTTTGTTTTTAATGACTACCAAGTATAGAAAAACCACACGGAATTAGTCAACTGAGTCTCTCAATCCCCTTAAAGCTCTTTTAAAAGATGAAAAAACTACTTATTTAACACAACAATTTCTTTTTTAAAGACAACCAAGTAAACATAAACCACACGGAAAAAGGCAACTGAGTCTCTCAAACCCCTGAAAGCTCTTTTAAAAGATAGAAAAACTACTTATTTAACAAAAAAATTTAGTTTTTAATGACTACCAAGTAATGAAAAACCACACGGAATAAGTCAACTGAGTCTCTCAAACCCCGTAAAGCTCTTTTAAAAGATTCAAAAACTACTTATTAAACACAAAAATTTCGTTATTAACGACCACCACGTAAACATAAACCTCACGGAAACAGGCACCTGAGTCTCTCAAACCCCTTAAAGCTCTTTTAAAAGATAGAAAAACTACTTATTTAACAAAAAAATTTCGTTTTTAATGACTACCAAGTAAGGAAAAACCACACGGAATTAGGCAACTGAGTCTCTCAAACCCCGTAAAGCTCTTTTAAAAGATACAAAAACTACTTATTTAACACAAAAATATCGTTTTTAAAGACAATCAAGTAAAGAAAAAACACACGGAATTTGGCAACTGTGTCTCTCAATCCCCTTAAAGCTCTTTTAAAAGATACAAAATCTACTTATTTAACAAAAAAATTTTTTTTTTAATGACAAACAACTAAATAAAAATCACACGGAATCAGGCAACTGAGTCTCTCAAACCCCTTAAAGCTCTTTTAAAAGATACAAAAACTACTTATTTAACACAAAAATTTCGTTTTTAATGACCATCAAGTAAAGAAAAATCACACGGAATTATGCAACTGAGTCTCTCAATCCCCGTAAAGCTCTTTTAAAAGATACAAAACTACTTATTTAACACAAAAATTTCGTTTTTAATGACCATCACGTAAAGAAAAATCACACGGAATTAGGCTACTGAGTCTATCAATCCCCGTAAAGCTCATTTAAAAGTTACAAAAACTAATTATTTAACACAAAAATTTCGTTTTTAATGACCATCAAGTAAAGAAAAATCACACGGAATTAGGCTACTGAGTCTCTCAATCCCCCTAAAGATCTTTTAAAAGATACACAAACTACTTATTTAACACAAAAATTTCGTTTTTAATGACCAACAAGTAAAGAAAAATCACACGGAATTAGGCAACTGAGTCTCTCAATCCCCGTAAAGATCTTTTAAAAGATACTAAAACTACTTATTTAACACTAAAATTTCTTTTTTAATGACCATCAAGTAAAGAAAAATCACACGGAATTAGGCAACTGAGTCTCTCAATCCCCTTAAATATCTTTTAAAAGATACAAAAACTACTTATTTAACATTAAAAATTCGATTTTAATGACCATCAATTAAAGAAAAATCACACGGAATTAGGCAACTGAGTCTCTCAATCCCCATAAAGCTCTTTTAAAAGACACAAAAACTACTTATTTAAAAATAAAAGTTAGTTTTTAATGACCTTCAAGTAAAGAAAAATCACACGGAATTAGGCAACTGAGTCTCTCAATCCCCGTAAAGCTCTTTTAAAAGATACAAAAACTACTTATTTAACACAAAAATTTCGTTTTTAATGACCATCAAGTAAACAAAAATCACACGGAATTAGGCAACTGAGTCTCTCAATCCCAGAAAAGCTCTTTTAAAAGATACAAAAACTACTTATTTAACACAAAAATTTCGTTTTTAATGAACATAAAGTAAACAAAAATCACACGGAATTAGGCACCTGAGTCTCTCAATCCCCGTAAAGATATTTTAAAAGATACAAAAACTACTTATTTAACACAAAAATTTCGTTTTTAATGACCAACAAGTAAAGAAAAATCACACGGAATTAGGCAACTGAGTCTCTCAATCCCCGTAAAGTTCTTTTAAAAGATACAAAAACTACTTATTTAACACAAAGAACCCCCATGTAACTGAACCCCTGTATAACTGAAACCCCTGTACAACTGAACCTCCGTGCAAAATTTCATTATGTTTAATATCGAGTCACCAACTGCTACAAGACTCAGAAGAACAAGGTATTTTGAAAACAGTGAGCCCGATTTACGAAAAGGAAAAAGGGATAGGCGCCAGGCAACTGAACCCCCCATGGACCTGACCCCGGGGCTAACCGAAAGCCCGCCGGGCCCGTGGCTGCTCTGTATCTGATCCCTAGTGCACCTCTCCCCGCTATGCACCACCCCCCCCTCCGAACACATTTCAGCAAGTTATTTTTAAATTGTCAATATTTTTAAAAAGTTAATTAAGTATTATACAGACCACATCGGCGAGGTAAAGCTAGGTCAAGTCACAATGTCATTCTATCGTTACTTTTCAATTAAGCTATTGAATACTTTCTAGCAATGTCCCTTGTAAGCGTCTACGCAAATATCTTTTCGAAAATATCTTTTCTAAAAAAAAAAATTCGCAAATCTCGTAAAATAAATAATTAATTAACATTTTAAAAGTCATGAATATTAATATTAATGAAAACAATTAAACTAAATGCAAATTTTTTAAAAAAAAAAACCTACAAAAAAAATGAAAGATTAATTACAACTTATTTAAAATAAAAAAAAAAACTTGTATATAATTAAATAGAAATATACGGAAGAAAAAACTTTTCATTATTCTTCACGGTATTAAATTTCCCTGGTAACCCAATTACTTGAAAGTACGCACACAACCTGTTTGGTACGGGCACGTAAGCAAAGTATATACCTTCAAGCAAATTCCATATGATATTTCAAATTACTATACCTTCTATAGAAATGATACCTCTTTGCAAATGACCCTGGTAACCCCAATTCGTTTAAAGTACACACACATATCTATGCCTCAGGCGTATATTCGCGTGTATACTTTCAAGTGCCTATGCCCTTACTACTGTTGTATACTTCCCAATAACAAATAAATAATGCTGGCAAGTCCGGCGCCCCCTTCATGGCAATTTCCCTTCCCCCATGAAAACTTCCATCATGAACAGATCCTCCAACATAACCACCGACCCACCCTTCCCTCCCACAACCAGAAAAAAAACTCCTGAAAACTTCTGTATACTTCCCAATAACCAATACTATATGTTAACATTGGGTAAAGTTCATAACTTTTAGCCCTCCCTCTGGGAACTTCGGGGGATTAAGTCACCCTAAAAGACATATTTATTATATTTTCGACCATACTGAACAAAATTGCTATCTCAAAATTTTGATTGGGTGATTTAGGGAAAAAAATAAGCGTGGGAAGGGGCCTAGTTGCCCTCCATTTTTTTTGTCACTTAGAAAGAGCACTATAGCTTTTAATTTGCGTTCCAATGAGCCCTCCCACAATATTTTAGGACCACTGGGTCGATACGATCACCCCTGGGAAAAAAAAACAACAACAAATAAACACGCATCCGTGATCTTTCTTCTGGCAAAAAATGCAAAATTCCACGCTTTTGCAGATATGTGCTTAAAACTTCTGCAGTAGGGTTTTTCGATACGCTGAATCTGATGGAGTAATTTTCATTAAGGTTCTATATTTTTTAGGGGGTCTTTTGCTCTTTTTTTGAAAATCAGCCAAAAATTCTCAGGCACGTATCTTTTGATGGGTAGCACTAAACTTGATGAAAGTTATATATTTGAAATCAGCATTGAAATCTGATTCTTTTGATATATCTATTGGTATCAAAAACCCGTTTTCTAGAGTTTCGGTTACCATTGAGCCGGGTCGCTCCTTACTTACAGTTCGTTACCACGAACTGTTTGATTTAATGCGTTCTATGCGGCCTCCTTCCCATGATTCTTTGTTGCAATTTCCATGATTTTATTACTAAGTTTTTATATTTTCATTATATTTTGGTATATTTCATTAGGATTAACCTAACTTCCCTTTTTGGGTGTGTTCTGTGTAATACACAAGTACCTCGTAATTTTCTAAAAGCTTCACAATTTCCAATTTGTAGATTCTTTTTTTAGTAAAAACTAGACATATCAATCTACACAAATTCTCCATTTCCAATAATAGTTTTAGTCACTATTATTTGCAAAGAGGCCTTATTCTTAAACCAGTCGCTTCTCTGAGGATTATACGAATATCCATGACACACACCCCTTAACAAAAGGGTTAATAGGGGAAATTATACCTTAAGGTTTGATGATCCCCACCCCCAAACACGAAAACTTCTAAACACATAAAATATACTGAAATGTGAATACTTGAAACTAAAGCACATTTCTTCTAAATTATCAGACCCGCCCCCAAAGAAAAGTTGCTGGCTCGCTTTTGAAAAATAGACAGGGTGAGAACGATCTGTAGAAAAGTAAAACAAAACAAAAATACAGAAGTTTATAGAAAAGAATAGGCACCAGCTTTGAGGAGCTGGGAACCAGAGCTGGTTCACAGGGACTATCGTCCAGGAAGCAAGGTTGAAAGATTTTTTTCAGAAACGATCATTACTTTATTTTAGCAACTTAGATCTGATCAAATTTAAAATGATGATTTGCAGTCTCGTCCGAAAAAAAAAAATGAAAACTTGGCAATCGTATTCCACAAAGTCTAGATTCAACATAATCCCGAGTGTTGAGAAGCTTAACTCAAGAAGTTGCATTCTGTTACTTCGGGTACATCACAAACAGGGAAGTTTATACAGGAAGCAAAATGGAAGGGTTGGAGGCACGTATTGGTGGAGATCTGTGACAGAAAATGTGCAATCTCTTGGCATTAGTATGGTAGCAGTTAGGGAATATTTTTTCTTCTTCTTTATTCAAAGTCAATCGGTCTTTCTTGAATCAAAATAGAGCGTTTGTTCTGTAGCGTTGCCAACGCGATACAACTGAACACTTTCTGGTACAATTTGGAGGTCCTGATACAATGCGGTGCATTTGGATTTTTTTTTTCTTACAACATAAATTTTCCTGCGCATTTTGATTTTACTTGCTCCTTCCTGACTCGGATATCTGTTTAAGTTTTGGTTTATCGAAAAAAAAATTTCGTTATGGAACCTGCTGTTCAGGTGGTACAAATTATCCTCTCGTGGTACACTTTTATTCAGAAAACTGGTACAGTTCACATCAAACCGATGATAACGCTAGTTTTCTGTACATCTGTCGGATATATTAAACGAACTTCTACAACCCTTTCCCAAAAATAAACAATGGCTACTGGACGTGACCCAGTAAATTTATATTAATTTTAGACGCTCAGCTATTCTATCAATACAGTAATTTTCTTTTCAGTCTCAAGAGCCAATTATAAGAAACCAATAGCATCCATTCGTATGGTGCATGGACCTTCTAATGACGCAATTATGATTTCTTGAGCTACTTGAATAAAATTGACATCACTGTCTGGAATACTACAGGTTATTAAACGTTTATCATGAAACGTACGAAATTCAACAAGTAAAGATATAAATTAAGAACCGGATCTAAAGTACATACGGTACTTGTTAATAATACGGGACACACTCAAGAAGTAAAGTTAGGTTAATCCTAATGAAGTATAACCTTCATATAATCTTTAGTTTATATAATAATATAATTTGGGCTATATATTTGCACATTAGGGGGTGTCCGATGCGTTCTGTCAGTCTGTCTAGGTCCAATACATTGTATCACCCGTCACGTCTTCGAAACCAGTTTTCTGAGATCTAACCTAAGCGTAATTCTTGAGTATGTTCCGTATGATTAACATGTACCGTAGATACTAATGACTCGAGGCAAGAAAGAGACTTCGAGTTCAATTAGTAGCATTTCAGTTTGCTTTTGTAACCGACGTTGCAAGTGGTTCGTTCCAGTAAAGTTCTCGCAGAAATTTTAAACATTACTTTCATGCGAGTTGCCCCACCAAAGGCCTATATTGTGTAAAATTACATAGAAGTGTTTCTTGTTTGACTACTGGATATAAAATACCTTTCGAATAGTTGCCTCCGAGTTCGGTCAGAAAGAACCCGTTTTTGTCCAAGAAATATTAAAATCATTAAGATAAAAAAAAATGTTTTTCCCCCCCCCCCCCCCCCAAAAAAAAACGATGAAGTCCATTGCAGGTCTCACCTGTGTATATCAATGTTCATTGAAACCTTTTATTTCGACATTTAGAAAACAAAACCTATTCCTAATAGGTAAGAATGTTGCCGAGAATTTGTGACGACAGAAAAATTTCCTTTTGCTCCTTATTTTGATTATAATCTAGAAAGTTCCTAATTTACGAAGGGAAAGACGCCGATCAATAAACCATTTTGGACAGACTAGGAAAAAATTATAGATAGCAAACGGAAAATTCAAATAACATATGTATTTTCTATGTAGTATAGGGAATAAAGTAAAGAGAATAAAGAGAAAAGTAAAGAGAATATTGTGTAAAGAGTGTAATTAAGAGAGTAATTGTGTAAAGAGAATAAAGGAAAGAGGGAACTTCTACAAGCAAAGACTCGGTGCCTCTTTTGATCAAGTTAATAATTGTGTCCTTTAGTGAAACAGAAAACAATGGCTTTATTCTGCATTCACATTTTCTGCATGACTCACTCTTTTCCCTCTCTTTCTTTTTTTAAACTGAATAGTAAAATTATTTTATTTGCCTTTCATTTTTCAATCAATAGGAATTCGAACTTAAAAAATATATCGAGAAAAACCTCTTTCAGTATTAAGGCCAGATTCTGTCTTACTTTCTCACTTACTGTCGTTTTGTCTTTCTGAACTGAATAGTAAAATTGTTTAATTCGTCTTTCTTGTTGCCATCAATAATATTTCAGATTGGAAAATAAATTGAGAAAAAAAAAAAATGGACGAACATTTGAAGATTTTTTGAAGCAGCAGTAATAAGTTTTTTTTTAGAAAATCAGCACAATGAATCTCGAAAAAATAACCAAAATTTTTATTCATTTTATCTTCACTAGAAAATAAAATAACTGTCCCCTTAAAAAGGAGAAAATAACAAAATCATGATACGTTGAAGAGATGGTGCCTTTATCAACGTGACCGGTGACCGATAATAGCTGGAGTCAAACAAATCTTGACAACTGTACAATGCTCCTTCATGCAGTTTATATCACTCAGGACGCAAATTTTCCTCCACGCGACATACTTTGAATTCTAATACTCTAATCCAGGGGCTCATAAGTTGGAAGAGATACTCAAAAAGAAACTGGGATCATGCCAATATATTCTTTGGATCTAGATGCTAGGTCTGTCAGATTTAAAATGGCTAGAATAAAAACAAAACTGCCCAGGTCACATGACGGCAGAGTAAATCAATTAATTGTCTAAATCAACAATAGAAGATTCAGCCAAATTAGTTGACAGTAAAATTGCTTGTTTTGTTTTTAATTATTTGCTATGATAGAGGTAAGTCACAACTTTAGGCATTAAATAACGATATCCCCTATTAAGTTTTAATTATTGAGTTACAATTTACAGTTTAGGTTCTTCCAAGTTGAAATACAATAGGCTCTTTTCCTTAGCGCAAATTTGGTGTGTTTTTTTTTATTTGGTTTGATTTTCTGCTTTGGAAAAACTTTGGGTTAGGAAAAATTTTTCTAACCCAAAGAAATTATAACTTTCCTTTAGAAATTATACAATTAATTACTGGCAGACACAATTAATTAATTAGACAATAATCTCAATCCCAAGTCAATTCAAGGCACTGCTAGGGACCTTAGACGGGTCAAACCATATTTCAGCTTCAGTCTCCTTTTGTGACGAGACTTGCCTTGGAAATTCAGAGCATTTACTAAGCAATGTTTGGTAAATTTCTTTGTCAACTACACCGCTTTTCTTCTGATTATATTTGTATTGTAGACCAAATTACACTCAAAAATTTATTAGTGA
This sequence comes from Artemia sp. Qi Xiang Cuo, assembly GCF_049724085.1. NCBI lineage: Eukaryota > Metazoa > Arthropoda > Branchiopoda > Anostraca > Artemiidae > Artemia > Artemia sp. Qi Xiang Cuo. The sequence continues at coordinate 28,759,991 of NC_142798.1, read as the reverse complement.
CAAATTTAAAGAGCTTGGGAATTAGCCCATAGCCTCAGAGGCTTTTAAACATCATTGCATCTAGATAACTTACATGGGCGCCCATAAGGGGGGGGAGGCCCCCCCCCCTGGCTGAATTACGTTGCCTTACATTTTTGTTTTGAGATTTCTATTATATATAGCATTGGAAGTGCCAATTAGACCAGGTAAATAAGACATTTGCTACCCGAAAGATCGTCAAAAGCTGAAAAAGTTCAAATATGTTTTGGGTATCTCAAATAAGAGCCCTGTAAGTTTGAGGCACATTCGGATTTCTGCTAAAGTTTTAAAGGTAAAAAAACGCGCAAAATGTTCGTAATTTTTTAGTTATTAATCTTCATTTTAGGTATATAGGCCTATATTCCCGTTTAAATTTACAGAAATAAGGTTGCGTGGCGTTCACGGCTTCTAATATCCCCGCATTTTTGGGGATTTCCCCGAAATCTCTGTGGTTCCCCGAAAAAAAATACTGTTCCCCGAAAATCACCCAATCACGTTACCACCCCCAGTGATCTATCACTAATGACTATCCATCCCTAGCGATTATTACTTTACTTGCCATGCGTTTTTTCACTGCCTTACTCTCTTGCTCGTTAATTTTTCTGTTGTTTTACAATGCATACAAATGATAGACGGTTCTTGTTCTTCAAACAGGTTCTTACAAAAGTATTCTATTTCTGAAATGAGACTAAACCATTTCGATTCAAATGTAGTATTCCTAATGCTATACGATTCTACATCATTCGTGGTCGTGATCAAAACTATTGAAGAATTTTATTTGAAGTTGGATTCTTCAGTTGTATTTTGAGTTCTGAAATTGAACATCTAGAGGAGAATTCTTTTGAAAGCCGAATCGTAAGTTCATTTTTTTTTTTGCTACTTTGGTTTTGTACATACTGTATTAATGTTTAATACCTAATGAGTGAACGCATGATATACTGAAGGAATTTATCTTTTGGTACTTTCCCATTGTGTGGGCCTTTCGGGTTAACCGCTATAGAGTAGACAATGATAAAACCAGTTTTTGACGTGTTAAACACTATAAAGTAGGCATTGATAGCGTGGTTTTCATTTATTATACGATATTAAACTGTATTTTTTTTGGGGCGGGGGGGGGGAAGGTACCTAGGTTACGTTAGGTTACGTATTTAATATATGCTATTATCTACCCCCAGCCCCAACCCTCCTAATTTGCAAATATATAGCCCAAATTTGTTTCTAAACTATTATATATTCATCCTATTTTATTTTATCTCATTAGCATTAACCAAACTGGACTTTTTAGAAAGACCGACATACTCGGAAAGCACTGATCTTTTTTCCACGAATTCTTACCGTTTAAATTTTGTTTCATTTGGTGTGTAAAAATTAAGTTCTTTATTATCTGAGAATTGTACTTGTCATGCCACCTTCTCCCTTCAAACGTATTCCCCTTCCCTCACAATTATTATTCTGGTTCTTCACCCGTGCAATATTTTCGGTATGCTTAACATTTTAAATTGCAGTTTAGGATCTTTTTACAGTCTTGCGAAGCTGTTAGGTAGGCGAAGAAAATTTAACGGAAAAGATATTTTGCTCAAATTAGGGATAGCCTAGTAAATTTGTTTAAATATTCAGGCATATCTTTACAACTTCTAATGCTTGAACAATTAGTAACCCTGTATGAAGGCTCTTGAGATAGAAACAATAGAATTTAAAAGTTTTATAATTGAATTTCTTCTTAATAACTCTCCCTAAATACAACCAGTACTTACGTATTAGCCAGAAAACACGCGAGAGGTGAAGTTTGGTTAATGCTAATGAAGTAAATCAAAATATGATGAAAATACAATAGCTTAGAAACAAATTTGGGCTATATATTTGCACATAGGAGGGGTGGGATTGGGGGTAAAGCATAGTATGAATCAAATACATAACCTAACCTAGGTACCTTTTTTTGCCCCACAACCCCAACAAACTAAAGTTTAAATATTGTTCACGGAGTGAGAAACCCCTTTTTGCCTAGAGCGCCCAAGGAATTTTCTTGATAAAGAAGCTGCTTAACTAGTTTGTTGTATCATGTTCGCTATACAATTTCTCGTGTGTTTTCTGGCTAATACCTAAGTACCATACACTCTTCTAACCGTAAATATCAAAAAAGTTTTTTTCATCTGAAAATAGGTCTTAGGAGGAACATTAAAACGAACAAGAATTATTACATATATGAGGGGGGTTGTCGTTGTCTCTTCTTTAAAACCACGTTATTTACGCTAAAGTTTGAATTTTGTCCCTATTCTGTTAGAACGATTCCTGAAACACAACTGTTATTTAATTAGAAAAATAATAAGCTTTTTTAAAAGTACTAAAAAATCTTAGCGTGAATAGTCAGGTGTTTAAAGGTTTATTTCTATTCGTTTTAAGTTTTAATTGTGCTCCTTAATTTCAGGTGAAAAAAACTATTTTTTTTACTTAATTCCTGGTATTTTAATATACGCTTGCCGAAGAATATTCATTAATTCGCAGAAATCGTTGCAGATGTTATTAAAAGCCCTGATGGCTTTGATTAATGGCACCTACATTACTTATTTGCAAGTTTGCTGTTTCCTATAAAATTCGTTGCATTTAATTCGAAATCATTCCTTGCTCAAGCAAAACCCTAGCTCCAAATTACTAATGAAGCAGTTCTAATTGATATATTTTCTTTATTTTTAGAAAAATGGATATCCGGAAGTTTTTTGAATCACAAAATATAAAAAAGGCTGAGTTTGAGGAAACCTCGCCTCCAGAAAATAAAAAAGATCTGCAGTTGTCTGATTTAGATGTCTCGTCATCAACAGCCAAAGAAACTGTAATGGAACAACCTTCAACTTCAAGAAGATTTGTTGAGTTTCAGCAATCCTTACAATCCAAAAACACGAATGTTAATGACAGTTCGGTTGAAAGTGTTGATTCAGGGAGCTTTTTGGAAAAGCCAGGTATTTCTGATTGTAAAAAATACGAATTGCTGACAAACCCAAGTGTAAACTGTTATTCTCATGATTTCAAGAAAGATGTTTCTATTATTGGTAAAGATGCCTATAAATTTAAGGAAAGCTGGTTGTATGCTTATCCATGGTTAGTGTATTCGACTTCACTAAAAGGCGGGATTTGTAAATATTGTGTGTTATTTAAGCCATTCTTGAAGAGAGACATTTTCGGCTCTTTCGTGATAAAAGCTCACAAGGACTTCAAAAATTTTGAGGAAGACGCAGGGAATCATGGCAAATCCACGTGGCACCACGAAGCTGTAATTGATGCTAATAACTTCTGTGATTCAATGACGATGAAGAAAAAAGACATCAAAGAACAACTGGATTCTGTTATATCTGATCTTATACAGATAAACCGAAGCAAACTTACATCAATTTTAAAACCAATCATATTTTGTGATACTCACGACATTGTTCTCCGTGGAAATCATTCAAAGGGAGGAAACTTTCAAGACCTGCTTCGTTTTCGCATTGAAGCAGGAGATCAAGTCCTTAAAGACCACATAACGGCACATTCAGGAAAAGCTAAATATACATCTCAGAGAGTCCAAAATGAGCTAATAAATATTTGTGGGACTATACTACAAGATACAATAGTCAAAGCAGTAAATGATAGCCAAGCATTCTCTTTGCTAGCAGATGAGACTGCTGATATTAGTGGGAAAGAGCAGATGTCAATAGGGGTACGTTACATAAAACGGATTCAAACGTTGGATGGGTGATCAAAGAAGAATTTGTGGGGTTTGCCGAACTTGAAAAATTAGATGCAGGAAGTATTGCTGATGCAATTTTGCATTTCACAGACAAGATAGGACTAGACATGACAAAGCTAATTGGTTTAGGATTTGATGGATGTTCAACGATGGCCAGGAAAGATACTGGAGTTCAACGAAGAATCCGGGGAAAATATCAAAAAGCTGTGTATTTTCACTCTGCCTTTCATAGATTAAATTTAGTAGTCCATAACCTCAATATTGTACCAGCAATTAGAAACACAATAGGCACAATAAAAAAAGTGATCCGATTCTTCAGGGAGAGCGCTCTTAGAAGGAAAAAGATCCCAAAAATTTCTATTCTGTGTGAAACACAGGTGGTCTGAGAAGTAGAGATGCATACGCAACTTTTCAAATAATTTTATTGCCATCAAGGAAGCTTTGAGTCAACTTTCCACTGAAAATGAGGCGAACCAAGAAACGCGTTCACAAGCTTTTCAGTTGGATATTGCAATATCATCAGTAGTTTTTATCGTATGTCTAAAAATCATTTCCAGATACTCTTCATACCTTGAGCCAGTTGTAAACAAAATGCAGTCCGTCGATTTTGACCTACATGTTGTATATATGCACGTAAAAGAGAAATTGCTATGGTTTTTCAAAAGTAGAGAGTAGAAGTAGTCACGGACTTTGAAGGAACTTTCACGGAATTGCAAGAAACCTGTGATTTACTGGAAATTGAAATCAAAACACCTAGGACAATCGCAAGACAAACTCATCGCACAAACATTTCTATGAGTAATCCAATATTAGTATAGGTTATCTGTTTTTATTCCTTATTTGGACTCGTTAACTGTGTCTCTTGAATTGATATACAATGACCAAACCACAACAAAACCCCGTTCAAAGGAATTTTATTCATCCCAACATTTTAAAAAACACGGAGAAGGATACATTTGTTAATGCTATGAAAGATCTATCTAAGTTCTATGACAATGAAAATTTAGAAGTGGAAGCAAGAACGTGGTACGATGTGTGGAAAAACAAAGACTGTGGTGAGGAAGTGAATCTCATAGATCTCTTGTCTGAAACTTCATTTTTCCCTTCAATTATGAGAGCCCTTGTTAACTATCGAACCATCCCACCAACAACATGTACTGTGGAGAGATTCTTCAGCACCCTGAGGCGAATTAAAACATGGCCTAGGAACACTATAAGCGAGGAACGCCTATCAAACTTGAGCTTATCAATCATTCACAGGTGTAGAGCACAAGAGTTCGATTTAGAAGAGGTAGCTATAGGCAAAGCTTACGAACTGAACCGAAACCTGGAACTTACTTTTTCTGAAAATTCATAATTTTGTGATTTTAGAATCATGTGTAAGTTTTTTTCCATCAGTTAAATAAATTTTTTTGAGATTTGGATAAATCCAAATCTTAAATACGTTTTTTATTTTTCTATTTTTTAATGATTAAAAATTTGTGATTATGTTGCAAACTCCAGTTTCACTCATTTCATTTTCATGTGGTTTATTTCATTTCACTCACGTGGTTCACAACAGAGAATTTTGCTAAGAGGGCAAATGTGATTTTTAGCACAAACCACCGATGTCGGCAAAATATTCTGCCACCATTATGTTTTTTATCTGTTATTGTTGGTTTTGAAAGCAAGGGCAATATCAAAATTACATTTTACATTTTAAAAGAGAAAATCATGTGTTTGTACAATAAGGTGCCCTCGAATGAAATTGGAAGAATATACGGATATTCAAGGATATAACGTATATTTCAATATTTTGCCCCCCCCTAAAATTCAGCCTATGGGTGCCCATGATAACTTAGTTCAAGAAGGCTTTCAATGGATTCTTTTTTTTTTCGAACTACCCATAAGAAATTACTTAGGGCGGATCGCGCGAGAAAGAAGGACGAAAATTCAACCAAAAATGTATTTTGAAGATTTGACCAAGAGACTGCGGCGCAATAAGGATTTTACGTACACCAGAGGTTCATTGGTATGGAGGCAGAATGGTTGTACCAGACACATCTTCCAAAGTACAAGAGGCAAGGCAAGCAGTTACAAAGGTGGGTTAAGGGAATACACGCCCCCTCTCCTGCACCCCCCCCCCCCTCCACCCTAGTAGGTTAACAAGGTTGCTATAGTTTTCTTTACTTTTCATATGATCAACCCTGCTCTTCAGCTCTCTCCCATTTCCGGCTGAAACAAGTGCCTCCCTGCATATGTGTGGCTAGGCCGAAGGCAGAGAGAGGCAAGGATCGAAGTATCTATTCCAGTATACATAGAACATACCCTGTCAAAGGGACTAAGCACCAAGTTTCTCCGTGACAGCCAGAGAATAGAGGCATGGACCGTGGGGCGGGGTTTCCAGATGCAGCTTCTAATTATGGTTGTAACTTTGAGCCAAAAAATAGATTTTAATACCTCTTTGCACCCACCTGCTTAAAACCAAATTAGGCTCAGAGATTTGCAGACAGTGCGAGGGATAGCATGTTCTCCACCATTTGGTGTTTATCTCGGAGTGCCACTTGTACCACCACGCGTGGCATAGCTGACGCCCTAAATAAAACATTCTCGCCATACAGCGCCTCCTTGTATAGCACGTGGAACACTTTCACCACGCACCACATGATTTGCACGATTGTTGAAAGTGAATGGTCCCTTGAGAGGTTCGATGAAGAGTGAGGGAGGGTAGAATCATAATTAAATTGGCGGAGGACGTTTTGAGCTGCAACAGAGGGTACGGTCGTTCTATTTCATGATTCATTACATTTAATGACTATAGACTGTATAGAATATGTTATGAAATAGGAAGGTCGATGAACATTCCCTTCATGTTTACCCTTTGACTCTGCAAGACCGTATCATCATGGTCTGGTTACCCACTTTAAACATCGCGTGCCAGGTACCGTGCGCAAAGCGTCACTTAAGTGTATCCGTATGACGAAATAAGTGGCGGTTCGAGATGTACACCACGTACCAGTAAGTGAGTGACCCATCAGCATTCGGGCTGATAAGTGACCAAAGCTTTGCATCAGAGTCGGTAAATTTCTGGCACAGTAGGCATTATTAGAAAGAAGACTGAACATTATGCTAGCATATGGAAAGGTGTGGTACATTCAGAAATATTTTTTGTTGCTAAGGCTCGTTAAGGAACAGGTCGGGTTGTATAACCTGTCAACCGAGATATAGTTAAGGCAACATTTTTCACTAACAATTCTTCGTTGGTATCACCTTCAACAAAGTAAAAAGTATTTTTCTTGAAACCCATTAATTCAGGTACAAGTTTCAAATGTTTAGGGTTATTCATGCTATAATAGAAGTTTCTGAAGCAGGTTTGATACCAATACCATTTATATTTTAAAGGCAAAATAAAAGTAACTTTTTTTTTTCAAGCTAATATAGTTTTATCATTAAGAAACTTATTTTATACCAGTTTTAACCTGAAAAACACCTCTAGTGTAGTAACATTACGCTATCATTAGTTAGAAATTCCAGACAAACAAAAACATTCACGCTTCACATTAAATTTTCAAGATGTTAATCGTATAGGTTGAAACTTGTCCGAAAATAAAAAGACCCGTCAAGAGTGAGAATGGCATCTAAGGGGGAAGCGAGGAGAGCCTGACTTCCCCAAATTGTTGAAAAATATTAGGAAAACTTTGAAGAAGTATCTCTAAAAAATAAAGGGATGATTTTATACCATTTAATACGTCTTGACACCTCTGGGTTTTGTGGAAACATTTTAACTGCTTACTAGGGTGATATAATAAAAAGGAAACTTCAAATAAATTTATGCAAATAGACATTATAAATTTGTTAAGTCTCAACTAACTTAATACCTATTCAACAAGTTTCAGTTAAAAGAGTCAAGAGCATTTATTTACCATCTACGTACCTAGTGTAGACAAACTTCCAAACATGAGTTCAGCTTCTGAATTGTTATATACATTAACATCTAAAATTCCTTTTCTCATTGTGTCTGATACTTTGTAACCTGTTAAAGAAAATTGATCATCAGAGTAGTTTCTTTTTTAAGAATCAAGCTTATTTTCTTAGTCAACTTAACCAAACAGTTCATAGTCCTGAATAGTAAATGATTCACTAAAAATATTATATTAAAACGTAAAAAAAATACTTTTATTCTTATGTTGATTCCAAATACAGAAACTATTCAAGCTTAGGCTATAGTTACCAATCAAAGTTATTAGCATGAGAAAAGGTGCTTAATTTCGGAAAGGGGACAAAAAGTGACAACAATCCAGATAAAATTAACAAAACCAAATTGAACATCGGGCCCAAAAACCCCTACATGGATGTTCCATCCTCATTCCACAAAAAAAAAACATATTCTTTTTAAGGAGTAATCTTACAATACTGGGAGAAGCCTCGGTGAAGGGAACCAGTTCTTTAAACTGGTGCTTTGAAAATGCTTTTCAAGTGACAAAAGAGATTGCGCCACAGCAAAGTGCCTATGTTTCCCATTTTATGCTGTAAAACTATGATTTAAGCCCGAATAGTGCCAAAAAGCTGTCAAGCAAAAAATATGAAATAGCTATTCACTTCAAATTATTGAAAAGATTTGTGTGAAGCCTCAGAGTTTCTCAGGGTAGAGAGCCACGTGGTTGTGTATTTCGCGCCTAACCAATTTATAATCCAAAATACCCCCCCCCCCGTATCTCCCCACCAACCTTTTAGCAAAAAGGTTGTCATACTGCACCTTGTTTGAACCTAAGTCATGCCGAAACTTCTATGAACCAAAAAGTGAGCCCTTAGCCACTCAAAATGTTCATTCTCAAAGTGTTATGATAACAAAAAGTACATATTTGGAAGTACCCAGCCACTGTAGATAAATTTAGAATTTATCTAAATGTATCTACAGTTTGCCCAGCCTACTGTTTTTTTAACACCGTCAGTTAATATGAATCACCGTCAAGAGAGTACGAAAAATGATGGATTTTTATCAATACAAATATGCCACAAATGAAGTGTATTACATTGTACAAATATAAAAGCCACACTTATGTTAATGACATGTACACATTTACATACCCACTAAAGAGGGATAGGGGTAACCACAAGCCCCTACCGAAAAAAAAATACTGCTTTATAAATAGAAAATTGTCCCATAAAAATAAAAAGAAATCCTAATAAATACATGTTCCTCCTATATCCCCCCATAGAAAATCCTCGGATCCCCTTCCCCCCCTAGGGTTGATCCTGTGTATACCTAAGCATATTTATGTTACCATACATGTATTGCAAAGAAAATATAGATATAGTTTATCGCTATAAAGAACATGGGACGTAACTAAATTTCTAAGTTTCTCGGGAGAGAAATTGATTGGTGATTGAATGTTGAAGCTGCTCAAATCTTGAAGAATCATCAACCGTTTTTCAATATTGATCGCAGACGAATGAATACTGTTTCTGGCCAATTAGTCCAGGAAGGGAACGGTTTGACCGGGAACAAATTGCAAGAGAAAAGATTCTTTGACTACCCGACCAAAAAAAATGTGCTGATTCAAAATATGCAAAGTTTTCTCATCTATCTGTTTCACAAATATGTTTTTTTTTAGGTTGAGGTTGATTTTGAGGGGGTGAATTTCGTGTTTTGTATATAGGCGTACAACAACGAAATTAATGCCTAGAAAGCTGTAATAGGTCACGGTGATTATGAAAATGACTTTTATTTGAACGTAAAATTAAAACTAAGGTTTTTTGAGGTTGAGGTTGATTTTAAGAAGGTGAAAAATCACCTTTATATGAATGTAAAACTAAAAATTAGGTTTTTTTAGGTTGAGGTTGATTTTGATGAGGTGAATTCGTTTTTACATATAAAGGCGTACAGCAACAAAATTGACTTCTAGAATAGGGTAGTGGATCATGGTGATTGTAAAAATCATCTTTAGTTGAACTTCAAAATAAGACTTTTTGGGGAAAGTCCCATTAGCATTAAACCATTCTGAGTATCAAAGTAATCGGCTTTAAATTTTAGAATGGGAACTAACACCCAGTTCGATGTTTTAACTAACGATTAAAACATTCTCGACTTTTTCAGTTACACACTATAAAAGTGTCATAAAAAAATCGAATTATCAATATTCACATATCTTCGTTATCTTCCAGATCATCAGCTCCGAGAAACTCAGTTGTAACACAGTTAGCACAACTTCTTCCTTTGCAAGGTCCACAGGCCCAGGTGCATTTAATGCCATTTCTTTTGCAAGTGCATCGCATATTTGAGCAGTTGGTTTTGCAGTTACAGTGAAAAACTGAAAACTGCAAGGAGAGAGTTGGGGGCAGCTGGGAGTTCCCCAAAAATAGGGCAATATAGTCTATTCTGAATTACCGAACTGGGTTGGGTCGATATTACATTCCAGGGTTTTTCATGATCTAAGTGGCAAATAAACTCGAAATGAGTGGAAGCTGCAAGCATCACTGGTGGGAGGAACAACTTTAGACTCAACATACGAAGCAGATGCTGTAACTTTCTCGATGAATTTGAGGTGACGCAACTGATTGAGCGTTGAAATTGAGCCTGGGGACTTATATAAAAGCATCATTGCTTTTTCCCCAGCTGCTGAAATCTCGTGCTTGCTGGATAGTGGGTCCATATAAACTTTAGCAGATTAGCAAAACTCATTCTTTTTTATCAGAAGCTGTAGTCCCGTTGACTTCCCAATGCCATAAATACGAGAAGTTGAATCGCACCCAAGGAAGGCGTGGACATACAGGATTGTGCTACATATACGAGATCCAAGTTTGAGTTTTGTTGCATTTATATTCCAAATTTTATTCTTTGAGATTCCAGCTCAAGGCTCAGAGTAAAAGTAGGTCGCTTGGCTACCTTTCTGTGCGTGATAACACAGGAGTATGAACACATCTGTGTTTTCTCCAACCAGGACAGTAGACATAAAAGAAGCAGGTCGAACTGCAGTTACAACAATGAGAAGATCAGCGTCACCTTCTGCCTGGTATACCTTCTACCTGACACCCAGCTTTGGTCAGGTACTCACTGGTCATGGCTATGATGCAAGGGATTCGCTGAAGCAGTGCCCCACCATCGAGAACTATGCTTATCACTGAAATCTTTGATGAAGTTTTCAGTTTTTGGCTGCTGCTCTACAACTAGACGCCGCATCGCGTTGGTAAGGGCAGGCTTATCGGCTAATCGTGGAAGTCAGTGTGCTTCAAAAAGTGACGGAGGTGGCGAGCACAATTCATACTCAAAGTATGACTGCAAATTATCGTCTCTATTTCCAGCAATTGTCACCAGCCGCTGAAACATCAATGCTGGATCAACGGGAACTGACTGTCCATTAATAAGTGGTGTAGCTTTATGAGCAAGCGTAACGGCCACCGACTTTTTCTTGAATGTCTACGTGTTGACCTTTTCCCCTGTCATGCTATCCATGATTTCTTGTCCGACGGATCTAGCTGTGTCGACGTTGACTTTTTGATTCAGCCGTAGCTCCAGAAGTAATGTTTCGAAAGCTCGGGTCTTCTGCAAAAGGGGTATTCTCAGCAAGAAAGCAAACAAGCTTGCTAGTGTCATGGTTGTCGCGTTCAGTCCTCGACACTGTAACTTCTTTGTGCTGTTTGCTTGTCTCGTATTGGACCATAGCAAAATTTTGCATTGACAAATTAATTGCACTACAAGTTGGTGCAGAAAGTAACCAAGTCAGCCTCTGCAACTCATTCATGCCGCTTCCCCTTGTAAGACCACGGTTAATTTTCAACAAGTGCATGAGGACCTGCTCAATGACCAAATCTGACGACACACCCGCTCAAAAATTTTCGGATCTGCGGATAACATATCTTCCGTTCTGAAAATTGTCAAAAACGTTGTGATTGGTAGTTTCCAGCTGTTTTCATATTCTGCAGGTACACCCTGGCAGACTTCGCATATACGAAGTGGTTGGAAGCATGGGCGAAGGGAAGGGGGGGGGGGACAACTGCCCCCCCCCTAGAACTTCAAATTTACGATTGATATTAGCGAGAACTTTTCGTATGTTGGAATTTTTTGTTGGATGTTACCTGGTAGATGGTTAAAAAAGCTGGAAATAAACAGAAATTTCCAAATATCGTTTGCGATATCAACATTTACGTTTCGATCTTCAATATTAATTTTCGGTCCGATATATAGATAGGAGACTGGCCCACGATCGGCTGATTTTGACTTGTTTAATTCTCCATGAATTGATTCAAGCGATAAGAAGTTGCTGAGCATGTCAAAGCAAAAGTAACTCATTAAATACCATCCTTGAAAAAGACAATTAGAAATACTCCGCCATTATTCCACCTGGATGCCTCTCTATCCAAGTGGTCAAGAGTGCCAAACCTGGGCCATCCCGGCACTGGTTCAGTCGTCTCTGCCTTACGCTTGGCCACCGGACAAAAGAAAAGAAAAGTGACCAGACCAGGGGAACATTAAAGCTTGTTTTTCGGCTATAAAATTAAGAAAGAATATGGTCAGCACAGAAAACTACAAAATGAATTTCATCAAGTTATAAAAAAAAATAAAGAGTATTAATTTCAAATCATACATTGACTAATCAACCCCAATATTAAGCCGCTCTGCTAATCTTTTTGTTCTACCTTTCAGCGTAGGCAATTTTATTTCAACTTCTGTCTTTAAGACACTATTCATCACGTCAGTTAGTACAAAGTCTCTTACCCCAGTCTTCTTCCAAAAGAGGACCTTACGTTCTTCAGTTGCTACTTTTGATAATGATAACATTGTTAACAGAATTCCCTTTCTTGCTCTTCAGCTCAATCAGAATGTAATCACCAGCCTTGACTTTCTCAGTGTCAAATTAGACGTTGCTGGTAGGGGGCTTGTCTTCAATGTCTATGCTGGGGTCTGAAGAGTTGTTGTATACAGGATCATCTATGTCAGAATCGTCACTCTAACTGTAACTCTTGTTGCCAGAGACACGCCTTTTGCTTTTTAGTCTTTTCACTTGTCTGACTTTCTTCCGTTCCAGGACTAGGGCTTTTTGGCAGATACAACTTTTATCCTAGCAGTAATGCATTCTTTCATAGGGGTGTCAGTGAGCACTTCTGAGTTTTTCATATATTTTTCTTTGCAAGTAAAGCAAAGAATGAGAGGCAGTCATCCAGCCAGAAGTGTTTTCTGAGCTGATCATGATGGTTCCTGGTAAAGCTCCCCTGAGTAAAATTTCCGGACACTGTTTTTGTGGGGAAATAAGTAGAGGTGGGACTGTGTTCCCAACACATTAACACCAGCACAAATCGTGGTCAACTGACCTCTTTCTGCTGACGTGACCTTCCCTACTTACTTCTGGCCTCGCTGTGCAATGATTTTACCAGGCTTATGGATTTTTTCAGATCTGATTCGTCAAAACTTCCAATGTCTTGTGGTCTGAAAATGTGTTTATATAGGCCTCAATCAAGGTTGTTAAAGAAAGCTCCTACACTGTGACAGTTGAAAGCAGTTGTCCGTCATAGGCTTGTACTTATTGGCGTTCTTACTGATAAGAGTTTTAAGTCAATCCATAAAACCACGGTACCAATCTTTACCTGTAATTCCTCCACTGTTTCCACTACCTTTGCAGTTCCGCTATCCGGTACTTTTATGCTCTTAATAATGGCATAAGTGTATGCAAATTTACACGCTTCTAGGGGAATACAGTCGAAAGCATATAAGCTATTGTTTTCAAGTAAGTTCTTAGTCTTTTTGCTTGTTCCTCTGTAAATAATGATCATGGGTTGTAACAGGGTGTAGGGAAATTCAGGTCCAGACTTTTTAGAGGGATATTCAGCCTCTCAACTTTTTTTTATGTAGTCTTGTAGCGTTCCTCTACGGACACCCATGGTACTTCCAGAGAATCCAACTGACTTCTTGTAGAATAAGACAGCAAAAACTGCTATTTTATTTTCTTCTGGATCACAGCCACCTTTCTTTCTTTTCTCTTCTGTTTTATCATTTTATCTTGAATGAAATTTAACAGAAAAAAAATAACTTCAGTTCACCTACTGTTCTGACAGGATTAAACAACGAAAGAAATAACACAGTTTTTGGTATTAAGCTTGCCTTCAACCTTTAAATATGCTGTTTACACAGCTTTTACAAGCATAGCCCACTTTTGGACACCTTGGTACGGCATGCCAAATTTACCCTGGGTATTGTGGCCGAACATGGGAGTTCACTATCCCACAGGATGAAAAAATACTAACAGCAAACTGGTGAAGATGGCACGTCTCGGAAGCTGCCAAAAACAGGCAAATAATAGGAAAATACAATGTGAGTTTACAACGCGAGTTTTCTAGTATTCGTAATTAGGCCTAGGCTTTCAGACAAAATTAAACAAAATTCCAGAGTTAATCACCATAAAACCTGATCCAATCTGAAATTTTTGGTAAAAGTATTAATTAAGGTCAGACTTTAAAAAAAAAATACACTGCAATCTGTCAGAGCGTTTATAATCCACCAGAAGCCCCATAGGTTTTTGTATTGAAACTGTTTGCTTTGGCTAGACATGGGCCGGTCTCCCCTATACCAATTTTAATATTTAATTTTGCCCAACTGTAAGCTTTTGAGTTGAATTCCTAGAAGAAGCTGTTATCTAACCATAATGTGATTGTGTCAAATCGCTTTTGTGGTGTTTATGTTTTCTGGAAATTGGAAGTAAGCTAGTGGGTCTCTTATGTTATACTGTTGCAGGAAAAGTAGAACATGAAAAATGTTAAAGGCCGAGTTTTAGTGAAATATAGAATGACTAAGATAATTTCGGAGACCACACTGCCTTTCCATGACGATAAAATAAAAGTTCAAAATAGGGATAAAATCCTTTTTAATAGACAGTGTATAATAAATTTCACAAAAAAATACCAGATATTTCGGTCACATATACAGTGACCGTCATCAGTAGTAAAACTCTACTGATGACGGTCACTGTATGTGTGACCGAAATATCTGGTATTTTTTGTGAAATTTATTATACACTGTCTATTAAAAAGGATTTTATCCCTATTTTGAACTTTTATTTTATAGAATGACTAGTTTCTAAAGACTTATATTCAAAGGACCTCGGGAAGTATTAGTAAGATCCCTCCCCCCTCCATCACAGAAGCGGCTGCCCCCCCCCCGACACAAGATGCTGCCTACGCCCATGGTTGGAAGCTGCAAAATACGGCAACATAGCTTCAACTGCCTGAAGATGAAGATCCCAGTTCCCTCTACGCTCTGCTTGGATAAACTTCTTCAGTATGTCCATCATTTCCATATATTGTATCCAAAGTTTTGTCGTGCGCGACCTTTCCGAAAGTGACTGTTTAAGAGAAGAAATTTCCTGGCGATTTCTGCCAGGGATAGATTTTCTTCTAGACTTTGTATGCCTGTGCTACCTTCCAATGCGCCAAGATAAACAGTAAACAACTCCATAAGCTTGTCGGAAGCACTGATTATGTTTTCCGTGTCTGCTGAATCACCACCATCTTCAGTGCCGTAAAGCTCAGTGAAGAGAAGTGTGTTCAGTGCCCAGTCAATCAGTATCTGTCCTCGTATAGCTCTGGAATAAGCTTTCCCAGAAATGATGTGTTGAACAGCATTTGGCACATATATTATTTTCAATGTCTCTTGAATCTGCCCAAGAGCCCCAAGGTAACTCATGAGTGTGTGGAAACCACCCAGCCGGAGGACATTTTTTTATAGGACTTGCATCAATCCCGGCAGTAATAATTGTAAGAGTTTTCCAGTAAAATGGCTGATCAAAGGTCAGTACTGGAGTCACGCCGTACCTGGAACACTGTTGGCAAACAAAGCTGAGTGTGGAGTAGATACAAATGTGATCACTTGGTTTCATGTCTATCACAGGCATGAAGAGAATGGAGGCTTTCCCTGTATAGGAGTCTGACTGCGTGTCAGCATACAGCTCGCTCATAGCTCCTTGCCAGCTAGCCAAGGGTGCAGGAAAAAGTCTGGACATCTTCCACAGCAAGTCGCAATATTTTTAGGGATCCAGAATCGAAACTCGTGGTAGCGAATCGTAAAGAAAGTTAGGTTGTCGTAGTGTCTGTCTCAGATACTTAATGGGAATTCGGTTCGGTTCTGTTATCTGCCTAGACATAACAAACTTTCTCCTCTCTAGTACTGTCGAAGACCTCAATAGTGGAGTCACAGAAATAATTATGCCCATGCCGTGAAAACTGTCGTTACCATCAAGGGTTAGGACGTTGTGGTTGACGTTATCAGCTATGTGCTGCATGTATAAAGTTCCTTCAAATCCCTCTATGTTTGTGCTGTTAGAAACCGCAGCGTTACGCTCGAAGAGCTTTGTCTCGTAATATGATGAGCTGAAACCCATAGCACTAAGCATGTCAATTAGAAAGCGGCTGCTAAACTGATGGTGCAACTGGACAGCTAATCCAATCTGAAGAGGTGGTCTGATTGCCTTTGGCCGACAGGCCTGTAGCATGCACTGACCTATTGCCGCAATCTTCCTCTCTGTTTTGTCTAGTTGCATCATCGAACAGAGTGTTGAGAAAAAGCCACAAAAATGAGGGTAGTTATTCGAGATTGTCTGTTATCTCTCCAAGGTTTTCAGAATTAGGATACATATCCATTTATTGTTTAATACCTTTGGCATCACTTTTGATTATAGCTGCAGCAGCTCGTACGATACCTTCCTTTTCCAGTTCCAAATCGACATTTTTTAGCTTTAAGTAATGCTCGCTGAGAATGGCATGAGCTGTGGCTCTTAGAGTAATGACGTCCTGTCTGCCGTCTATTTCTGCAAATACGACGCTTTCACCAAATCTCTCTCGCATCTTCTTTTCATGTATTTTTTACCATATCCAGAATCCTTAGAATCACCCATTAGCTCGTTCTTCATGCTAACAAGATCATTTAGTGTTAGTTGTTCATCATCGTTAGCCTGGAAAAACTCTAAAACTTTCCCGAAAGCCTGGTTCTGATTCAAGCTCTCTGGTCGATCAGATTTTCGTTTTCTGGACTGTGAAGATATTCCGCTATACTTGTTGGGGATGTTACGTTCCGTTAGAAAGTTTGAGTGACAGGACTTATGGTACACTACATCAGCAGCGTGTAGATCCGCAGTGGCAGCAAGTATTCTAGGCATCACTGCTCCTGAGCATCCATCATTTCTCTTTCCACAAACCACTCTTAGTGTATTTTCAAAGTCTCTCGTTCTAACCTTGAAACTGTCTTCCTTCTTCTTCGTTCTGTCAAAGATAACTGGCGTAGAGCAAAAGACACAATCGAATTTGAAGTTGAAGTTTCCAGATAAACGGGAAGATACTCACATCTGACTTTGTTTCACCTGCGTTAACGATGACAAGTAAAGCCCAATAGATTTCTTGTGTGTGAAGCTAGACCTGCATAACTTATGAACAGGATCCCCAATAACAGCCATGACATCTTCCCGCTTCCTTGATCGACTAGCTTCATGAATCAAGTCTGCACATTTTGTCCCAAAGCGACCTTTCCCCACTCTTCCCCTATTTCTTCTTTGCAAATGATACAATTCATATCGACAATTTAAAACTTAAGAGTAGTTTGCCATACATTCATCGTTCAACCTAAAAAGATATAGCTAAGTTTAAACTGGTTTAATGTTTCTAAGACCGAGAGAGAGAGAGGGGGAAAGAGAGAGAGAGAGAGAGAAAGAGAGAGAGAGAGTAAGAGGGCGTGTGTGATCAGCAGGGTCAGCCAAACTAAAACGCCATAAGCCATAGGAAACGAAAATAAACCAGAACAGCCATTCCAAGATTACTGCGGCTTTAGAAATTGATTATGATCAAGCATTTTCAAAAGCGCCGTTTTACCAACTTCGACGAACGTGAATTAAAAGTCACCGCCGTGCAAGGGCCTTGCCCACTGGGACTGCAAGGTCTCTAAAATAGAATCCATCACAGCGGGCATCCAAAGGGCTTTATCATATTTTTTTCTATACCAAAATGTTTTATTACAAATCAGCAAAAACTCTTGCAGTTTTTACTCTGAACTTACTATGCTGTAATCTGCTTTCATAAATAAAAAAAAACCGATTTCTTACCTTTTTGTGAAAGAAAAAGAAACAGCAAAACTTCACCGTCAGTTAAACAACTCTCACTGAAAGCTACTTTGACCTGTTACCCATTAGTCGACTGGTCAGATGAGGCGGAGCATGATAAAATAGGTTTTATCACTGTAGTGATAGATTTAGAATCGCCCGAAGGTTTTTTAAATATGTAGAAACGAATTCACCTCCTCAAAATCAACCTTAGCGTCAAAAAACCTAATTTTTAGTTTTACATTCATATGGGCTAAAGGCGATTTTCATAATCACCGTGATTAATACCCTACTCTAGACATAAATTTTGCTGTAGTACGTCTTTATATGGAAGCACGAATTCCACCTTCTTGAAATCAACCTCAACCTCAACCTAAAAAAACCTAAGTTTTAATTTTATGTTCAAATAAAGGTGGTTTTCGCAAGCACCGTGACCTGTTACACTATTCTAGACATCAATTTCGTGTTTGTACGCCTATATATGAAACACGAGATTCACCCCCACAAAATCAACCTCAACCTAAAAAAAAACATAGGCTATTTGTGAAACAGATAGATGAGCCAACTTTGCATATTTGGAATCAGCACATTTTTTTTGAGTCGGGTAGTCAAAGAATCTTTTCTCTTGCAATTTGTTCCCGGTTATGCCCTTTTTTCACACACTTACTGGACAAAATAGGTAATTCGTACTTTTAGTTGGTCTTTCAATGTATATTTTCCCCGTTTCATATATCAAACCACAAAAATGCAGGTATTCCCATCGGTATTTGTCACAAATTTTATTAAATCACGTACAATCGAATACACCAGAACTACGCAGTCAATGGTAAAGCTAATCGAAAAAAGCCCGTGAAGCATGCATTTTCGGCTAGTTATAGAACGAATTGTACCACCAACCATTATTTATTGGAGTAACTTTAAAAGAAAATCAGTAATATACTCACCGATTAAAACAGCACCAGCAACTTCAAAAATAGTTGCCAAAATACAAGCTTGTCTGATTGTCAAGACCTTGCTTCCAACAGACGTTCCAAAACTATTGGCAACATCATTGGCACCAATGCCGAACGCTAAAATGAAGGAAAGGACGAAACCAAGGATCACAATCCAAAGAACATCAGGGGAAAATGGCTCCATCTTTCTCTTCAAAAAATACGACTATAAAAATATCCTTCTTTGTCTAGTTGCTAAAACGCACTTCTTTTAACAGTTTTAATAAAAATATTCAGCTCCCAGCAACGAAGCAATAATATGTACAAGTCCACTTGGTGTTTTGGCCAATTTGAGCAAATTAAAAAAAAAACTTCAAAGTCTTTCCCTATGTATCACTAAGTTCACTATGTCTAATATTTGGTAAGAGGGTTGAGAGAGTTGGGATAGTGACTGTCTCTTTTGAAATTTCAAATTTAGGCGGACATTCAGTGACCGCCAATGGGAACAAAAATAGCATTATCGAAAACGGCACACAAGTTTAGCGACAGTTTAGATGTGGTTAGTTCTTCAGGTATAAAGCACACTGCAGTGACAGAAATGTTGGAAAATGCGTAAAAAATGGTCATCCACCGGACAAAACCTGAAAAAAAAATGTTACTAGTTAAGATGAACTTGAGTAGCCCCATGTAAGAATATCAAAAGACCAGAACAGCAGCTTGAAGGATGTTCTTAGAAAAAACAAATCAGGTAAATGGAAGATGAAGGCATTTACCAATATAGCTAAAAGAACAGACAGATTTAAGCAAACATGTAAAATTCAAATATCTTTTGAACGCAGTTATTCCATGTCACCGTACCTTTTTGAAGAACGTTATAATTTTGTAATTAAAATTACCATCTTTCTATCAATGTACAATTTTAAAACCATCGCCCATACATCATTGCATGTTGGATACCACCTTGAATTAACATAAAATTTAAATTTTCATTCTGGATTTAGGCTTCGGAAGGTCTCTGGACTCCATCCCACTTTCCCCGTTTAAAAACTCGAGAATATTATTCATAATTTTCTATAATATTTCTTTTTTTATTATTTTGTCTCTCCAGAAACCTCACCGTACATACCTGTCATAAAATTTCCAAGCGAAAAGATGGTAGTAGCGAATACTTAGACCCTTGATTCAAATAGTTCGTTAACAAAACAAGTAATTCTCCTTAAAATAATAAAATCAAAATATCTCAAATAATTTCAACACATAGAGGGGTAATGCTTATCCTTACATCATTGCTTCAAATGCCATGCGAAACAGTAGTGTCCTCAACTTCTTACATTGCCAACATCCCAGAATTCTTTAGAGCCATTAGTAGCCAAAATATATAGAGGATTAGTTGTTAAGTAATCTTTCGCAATATTGCGAACAATATCATTTTATCACGCATTTGGGATTAAGCAATCATCACTACGGTATCGTAGGCTATTTAACGATGGTAAGGAAAAAATTTTAGAATTCATTAAAATTCGTTCTACTTCAAAATGTTTAATAATTTGATGCGAGCCCATAGGTACACAAAGCGAAAAACAACAGAATTGAATAAAGGATTGTGAAAACTCTTAAACTTAGGGGTCAAATCGGAGGCTCCTTCCCCCAAATATGCACGTACCTTGGAAGTAATAATGTGTCGATACTCTACAGCTGACTTCATTTATGACCATCAAAGAAGCGGCAATAAGTTTTATATTTGAAATCCGGCGAGTATTCAGACAGTTGTCAGATCTGATACCAAATACAGGGAAAGCGGAAACCTAACCGGATTTAAAATTAGGCAAATCAAGTGAGTACGTTTTCGATCAGAAACTATTCAGCTAAGAAATATTTTGTTATTTCGCTTTTTGTGGGGCGCATGAAAAGTACCCTTTCGTTCGGCGTTATCAAACGTTATCAATCTAGGTGCCATTTCTGGAATATAGAATTAGTGAATATTATGTTCCAAAACTATCCCAGAGTAAACGTCACTATTCTGGTTTCTAAGTACCAAATAGTAAACACGTGCGCATTGTACTAACAAAGAAAACTTGTACTCCAAACTTCAAATTAGACCCTTTTTAAAACGTTTGATACGTGAACGCTATTTAAGGACGGAACAGGATTTTTTCTTCTCTAGAGGGAACAAGACAATCCCTCGATGACCCCTCGTGGCACCATTGTGATGGGGAAAGAACTGACAAACCTAAACCGACACTGGAAAAGAATAAAAGTTTACTCGGTTATATCTTACTATTAACATTGTTATCACAAATCTCTGTTTTTAAGTATCACCTTTCCTCATTTTACATAAGAAAGAATAATTGACCATTAAGCTTATAATCTTGTGTTGGGGTTAAACTCCTTTTTTTATATATATATTACTTAAAGTGGCCTCACAAAACTACGAATCTCCATAGAATTTGCTAATAGTTTCTTATTCATCCGAATTCATCGATGCCCAGTCTTCTTCTCTGAATTGAATGCCACGGATGCACGGATCCCACGGGAATCACGGATGCCAGGACAAAAAATGTTGCTATACTTATATGCCCTATATTTCCCCCCGCGTATGCCGCTGAGACAAACGATGAACATCCCCAAGAATTACGCCGTCTAAGATCTAACAAAACCGGTTTGGATCAGCTATGATTTGCTTATTTTCAGTGAGAAAACTACGATGTAAGTATATTTTAATTTAATATTTAATATTTAGAGATGGTTAGGGGTTAGGTTAAGTTAAGTTAGGTATTTAATCTAATGCGTTCTGTGCAGCCTGCTTTCCATAATTCTTTGTCATAGTTTCAATAATTTTGTTTGTAAAGTACTATACTATCATCATGTTTTGGTATATTTCATTAGGATTAACCCAGCTTCACTTCTTGAGGGTGTTTTGTTTAACAGACAAGTACCAGAATAATGTATAGGAAAACTGCATTCGCAGGAGGTAGCACTCAAGAAAAGACGTAGGGCTATGAAGCCAGAACAGGCACATAAGCAAACAATTGAAAATTCTGTATTTTACGAGGCATGTTTTTTAAGTAAGTCCCGTTTTGGAATTAAAAAAAGACGTGCAAAGATATCGCAATAATTTTATTTTTACATGAAAGCCTGTACCTTAATCTACTTTTCTACATAATTTCCGTGAATATTGAGGAACTCGTCATAACGTGGCACCAGTTTTTGAACACTCCCATCATAAAATTCTTCCGCCTGACTTGTTAACCACTGTATCACAACTGTTTTGACTTCGTTATCGTCTTGAAAACGCTGACCACCCAGTTGTTTATTCAAGTGCAGGAACAAATGATAGTCGCTGGGCGCCAGATAAGGGCTGTATGGAGGATGATCTAGAGTTTCCCATTTAAAAGATTTTATGAGATCGTTGGTCCGATTAGCCACATGTGGACGGGCATTGTCATGCAGCAAAATGATGCCCTTACTCAACTTGCCACGTCTTTTGTTCTGGATTGCACGACGCAGATTGTTCAATGTCTCACAATAAGACGCTGCATTGATTGTCTCATTACGAGGCAGAAACTCCACTAGCACCACTCCCAAAAAACTGTGCACATGATTTTCCGGGCAGAAATTGTTTGCTTAAAGTTCACTTTTTTGGGTGATGATGAATGTCGCCATTCCATGGATTGTTGTTTTGATTCTCATCCATTTCCTTACCATTCCATCACTCATTATGTTTTGTCCGTAAACTTCACTTAACTCACGATGAATATCGATCGGTTTTACGCCTTTGGCACTAAAAAATTGTATAACCGCCCGTACTTCACAATCGGCGGGACTCACGATTGTCGGAGGCATCTTAAACACTCAGTAAACAACGTATACAATTAAGAATCACACTATAGTGGCGTCAGTGCGTAGACAACTAAGACAAGAGATGTAGGTAACCAGCGTGCATGCGCAGAACGACGACCGTCGCGCTGTGGCGGCGGAATCGCAAAACGGTACTTACTTAAAAAACATGCCTCATACTTTAAGCTACTTTAATTCTCCATGCTTCGTTATTATTATTGGCACAGAACAAGTGTCGAGTAAACAGTAAAAACCCCCGTTTTGAAAAAAATACCCCATTTATTCTTCGATCGTAATTCAGTAAGGGCGTCATTGCTGATGGAGGGAGGGGCGCATCCCTTTCAATATAGGAGCAAAGTTCAATGTTCATGATCGGTTAAAGATTCTTATTCTTTATTATATTATTCTTTATTCTACCTCCCATATTTTTTTAGTTTTGTAACACGGTGTTATGAATAAACGATCCACCTAAACTATTCTAGAAATGCTGTCGTTCTTAGGTCTTTGGATAGACTGACGTACCTATTATTGTAGAACTCGTTCCGACTTCTTTCTGATGAATCAAAGCGATGGATCAATAGGAATTATTGGATAACAAGGAAATCCTGAAAAAGAGAGGATCATTTGATTAGAGTGAAATCTTGCAAACCGTAGAATTATTTTCTCTCTCTAGTAAATACAAATACTTGGGCATGGTCTTGTTTAGAAGGGACGATATTTCGGGGGCCAGGGTTACAACTTAAAACAAAGTGTCAAAATTAATTGAGTTAGATGGAAAATACAAAAATTATGGGGCTAATCATGAAAATGTCGAGACGTTGAGAGAAGAGAACAGGTCCAAATCCTACTGTGCATCCACCTGGTAAGGTGTTTTAGAGGTTTTAAACCCCCCCCCCCCCGCCCCTTCTCCGATGAAATATAAAGTCACCCTGTTTATTATTATTTTTATCATATTAATAGAAAAGCCAGAATGCACAAACATTCTGTGTGGTTGGGAGGATTATCAAACAGTTCGTGGTAACGAACTGTAAGTAAGGAGCGACCCGGCTCAATAGTAATCGAAACTCTAAAAAATAGAATTTTGATACCAATAGATACATCAAAAGAATCAGTTTTTAATGCTGATTTAAAATATATAAGTTTCATCAAGTTTAATTTTACCCATCGAAAGTTACGCGCCTGAGAAAATTTGGCTGATTTTCGAAAAAAGGGTGAAAGACGCCCTAAAAATTATAGAACCTTCATGAAAATCACACCATCGTATTCAGCGTATCAGAGAACCCTGCTATAGTAGTTTCAAACTCCTATCTACAAAAATGTGGAATTTTGCATTTTTTGCCAGAAGAAAGATCACGGATGCGTGTTTATTTGTTTGTTGTTTTTTTTTCCCAGGGGGGATCGTATCGACCCAGTGGTCCTAGAATATCGTGGGAGGGCTCATTCGAACGGAAATAAAAGTTCTAGTGCCCTTTTTAAGTAACCAAAAATGGAGGGCAACTAGGCCCCCTCCCACGCTAATTTTTTTCCCAAAGTCACCCGATCAAAATTTTTAGATAGCCATTTTGTTCAGCATGGTCGAAAACATGATAACTATGTCTTTTAGGATGATTTAATCCCCCAAATTCCCTGGGGGGAGGGCTGAAAGTTATGAACTTTACCCAATGTTAACATATAGTATTGGTTATTGGGAAGTATACAGACGTTTTCAGGGGGGATTTTTCTGGTAGTGGGGGTGGGGGGGTCGGGGGTTATGTGGGAGGATCTTTCCATGAAGGAAATTTTCATGGGGGAAGGGACATTGCTATGAAGGGGGTGCCGGATTTCCCAGCAAATCTGGAAAAAGGTCAGAAATAATATATAAAAAAACAAGTTTTCAACTGAAAGTAAGGAGCAACATCAAAACTTAAAACGACAGAAAACATTACGTATGATTGGGTTCAACCCCTAGTCAATACCTCGCTCTTTAAGCCAAAGATTATTTAGTACTTTCATAAGAGCTATTTATTCTAATTAACGGCATTTGTGATTAAGGGTTCATTTTTAAAGAATTGGAACAAAATTCGAACTTTAGGTTAAAGAGCAAGGTATTGACTAGGGGGCGAACCCGCTAATATACGTACTAAAAATATATGAATATAGAAGTTCGTTACGTAAGTTAATTCGTAAGTTACGTATCTTTATTACTAATAAAAACGTTCGTAAATAAAATTAAACATGTTTCGAGAAAGCCATTTAACTAAATAAAAGTAAAATTAATATGCAAATTTTGTTTTAATTATTCAAGTACAGTGAGCCAAAATCAAAACCTTCATTAATTCAAAGACGTTCACAAATTAAATAAATAAAAAAACAAGTTTTTTTAACTGAAAGTAAGGAACGACGTTAAAACTTAAAACGAAAGGAAGTTATTCCGTATAAGAAAAGGGCTGTCTCCCTCTCAACGCCTCGCTCTTTGCGCAAAAGTTTGACTTTCTCACAACTCTATTTTTTTTAACAATAAAAAACTTTAGCGTAAAGAGCGAGGCATTGAGGAGGGGACAGCCCTTTCATTTAAATAAAAAAAACAAGTTTTTTTAACTGAAAGTAAGGAACGACGTTAAAACTTAAAACGAACAGAAATTATTCTGTATATGAAAGGGGCTGTCCCCTCCTCAACGCCTCGCTCTTTACGCTAAAGTTTGTATCGTTTAAAAAAAATAGAGCTGTGAGAAAGTCAAACTTTAGCGTAAAGAACGAGGCGTTGAGGAGGGGACAGCCCCTTTCATATACGGATTAAGGGGATTAAGGGGAGAACCCTCTCATATACGTAATAACATATACGCAATAAAAAAAAACAATAAAAAAAAAACAAGCGATATGGCTCAAAAGTAATCGAAACTTTTAAAAACGGAATTTTGATGTCAATGAATGTATCAAAAGAATGGGCTTATAATGCTGATTCTAAATATATAAATTCTATTAAGTTTAGTATTACTCATCAAAGGCTACGAGCCTGAGAAAATGTACCTGATTGTTTAACGCGGGGGGGGGGGAACACCCCCTACAAGTGAAAGAATTTTAAAGAAAATCACACCGTCAGATTCAGCGTATCAGAAAACCCTATTACATAGGTTTCAAGCTCATATCTGCAAAAATCTGCAACTTTGTATTTTTTGTCAGAAGAAAAATATACGAATATAGAAGTTCGTTACGTAAGTTAATTTGTAAATTACGTCAGAAGCAAATTTAAAGACAGCCATTTAGCAAAGAAAAGTAAAATTTGTTATGCAAATTTTGTTTACTTATTCAATGACGATGAGCCAAAATAAAAGCTGCATTAACTAAAAAACGATCAGAAAGTAAATAAAAAAAAACAAGTTTTTTAAACTGAAAGTAAGGAGCGACATTAAAACTTAAAACGAACAGAAATTATTCCGTATATGAAAGGGGCTGTCCCCTCCTCAACGCCTCGCTCTTTACGCTAAAGATTTTCATTGTTTAAAAAAAATAGTTGTGAGAAAGTCAAACTTTAGCGTAAAGAGCGAGGCGTTGAGGAGGGGACAGCCCCTTTCATATACGGAATAATTTCTGTTCGTTTTAAGTTTTAATGTCGCTGATTACTTTCAGTTTAAAAAACTTTTTTTTTTTTATTTAATCCATGGGAAATGGCGAGACCGGTGTTGTAATAATTATGGCCCAAGTATTCATATTTGTGAATATCCTCGAACCCTGTTTTCTATAAATCCATCTGACCGTCCTTATGGCTGTAGAGAGCGAATTAGGCATGATATTATTGTATATTAGAGAATCACACAGGTTCCCACCAGATGATTATCGGAGGATTTTCCAGGGATAAAAGAGTAAAGATCCTCGAGCTGACCTATAGTGCGTAGAGTTGAGAGTAAACTGCCACTATGTTTCAAACAAATTCCTAGGAGGGTATCATTCAGACTAACATTGGGGAAAAGATTGGATAGAATTTATATATTTTCTGGTAGAGTTTAAATAAAACAATAGTAAATTATCGTTACTATTATCATAACAATTATTCATAGTTAGCTGACCTTGAAAAATCGAGCTGATTGAGGTTTATCTAAAATTAAACAATAAATTTTTTTTTTCTGAAAGTAAGAAGCGACGTTAAAACTTAAAACGAACAGAAATCATTCCGAATATGAAAGGGCCTGTCCCCTCCTCAACGCCACGCTCTTTGCGATAAAGTTTTTTATTGTTTAAAAAAAAGAGTTGTGGGAAAGTCAAATTTTAGCGTAAAGAGCAAGGCGTTGAGGAGGGGACAGCCCCTTTCATATACGGAATAATTTCTGTTCGTTTTAAGTTTTAACGTCTCTCCTTACTTTCACTTAAAAAAATAGTTTTTTTATTTAATTTTTGAACGTTTTTGAATTAATACAGGTTCTGATTTTGGCTCACCGTACATAAATATTCAACACCAAATTTGCAGATGAATTTTACTTTTATTTGCTTTAATGTCTTTCGCGAATTTTCTTTAGTTTTATTTTCAAACGTTTTTATTTGTAATAAATATAAGTAACTTAAAAATTAGCTTACGTAATGAACTTGTATATTTATGCATTTTCAATAAGCATACTAGTGAGGTTACCCCCAAGTCAATACCAAGCTCTTTACGTTAATGTTCGAATTTTGTTCCAATTCTTTAAAAATGACCCTTAATCACAAAGGCCGTTAATTAGAATAAATAGCTCTTATGAAAGTACTAAAAAATATTTGGCTTAAAGAGCGAGGTACTAACTAGGAGACGAACCCAATCATATACGTAATATTTTCTGTTCGTTTTAAGTTTTGATGTTGCTCCTTACTTTCAGTCGAAAAACTTTTTTTTTAATTTAATTTCTGATCTTTTTTTAAATAATGCTGGGAAATCCGGCGCCCCCTTACTACCAGAAGAAATCCCCCTGAGAACGCCTGTATACTTCCCAATAACGAATACTATATGTTAACATTCGGTAAAGTTCATAACTTTCAGCCCTTCCCCCGGGGACTTTGGGGGATTAAGTCATCCTAAAAGATATAATTATCATATTTTTGACCATGTTGAACAAAATGGCTATCTCAAAATTTTGATCGGGTGACTTTGGGAAAAAAATGAGCGTGGGAGGGGTGTACCGTGAGCAAAATGCGATATATTTAAAACACCAAAATAAAGTTCCTTCTTTCTAAAGATAATTCCGACTTCCTCTAATTAAGTTAAATCTAGTTTATAAAATGAAAAGTCCTTAATCAGCAAAGAGAAAAAGTGCAGTCACTTTCACAGGAAGTCTTAAGTGAGACGAACCGTGTGAACGTTTGAATCATCAGAAATATTTAAAACAATTTATTGGACGAAGGGTTCGCATCCTTGGGCCACTCGAGCCAATTGTGAGCCAGTTCTCACAGCGTAGGACAAAAAAAAACTACATTTGATAGTGGGGTAAAAGTGCTTTTTGAAAGGATTCGTAATTCAGAATCAGGATCATTTAGACAGAATTATTTCGACGTTCAAGCTTGGCAATTCTCTCATTGTTGTATCTGAGTCACCGTTGTGTTACTTGAAGTGACCTACTGCTGTTCACCTAAATATGTAAGTCTCAATAAATCCATTGCTTTTTACCTGTGTTTATATCATTTTATATGTCCGTATCTAGCCTAATGATAGCTAATTAGTTCGCATGTCTCCAAAGGCACGTTCCCAGGGAATCTGACCTCCAGATCGCTCGAAGAAAAGAGGTCACATTTATATGGCTAAAGATTTTATTTTCTCTAAATAATTAAGGGTGGCGCGGTTATAAATTTACTTCACTCCCCATTGTTGTGGCGCAGGGCTCGATGGCACAATCCTTGGCGCTATAAGCGGCGCTATCGGAGAACTTATAAGGTGTAAGTTCGCAGGTTTAAAGTACGATATTAGATTTGACCCGGTCAATATTTATGACCACAATTAAGCCCAGTCCTTTTCTTTTACAGCCACATTTATATAGGCACAAATAACTGTCATCGCTACAAATGGCACGGTCGGAAATTAGAGGAAAACTTGCGAACTAATTAGGCTATAAAACTTTGTAATTTAAATTTAATTATTAGGGAGATACAGACATATAAGTAAAGTGATTAGGTCTATTGCCACTAAGCTACTACAGGGAAACCATTTAGATATCTCATAGGAGATAATAGCCTCCCCCAAAATAGGTTAAGTGAAAAAAAAATAAATTTATTTTGAATTGATAAAAAAAAATGGTGGACGACCTTAACGATTTATTAATAGTGCAGAAGTTAGTCGCGAAAAATATAGAAATAGCAAAATCTATCCCGGAGTACAATGGTCAATCAGATATTGACGAATTTAATATCCAATTGGCCCAGTTTGTACAACTAACAAAAACAGAGCTAGAAGCGTTAGTCGACATGCTCCTATTACGACTAAAAGGCCAGGCCTTAACCTTTCTAAAACAGATTGAACATACCATAGGCAATGACGCCAACTTGCCAATAAATACGGTGGACAAATTGCTAAAAGCATTTAAAGATAGATTTATCGAAACCAGTTCCATAAATAAATTAAAACACGGAATAGTGAGCTTTGACTTTTCACAAAATATAAGAGAATATCTTGATAATGTACGCATTTCAGTAGAGGCAAAATATGGAAGAGGTTCAGGAGAACTATATGAAAAAGTCATACTAAATATCTTTTTGCAACGGCTACCCCCAAAACTATATAGAATAGTAATATCCAAAAATATTCAGGCGTTGAATCTTGCAGTTCAGGAGGTAGAGCGATTGATCGAAGTTGATATGATGGTCAGTAATCACAGTAAAACAAAAATAAATAGCCTAGGTGATTAAAATGTGAACCTAAACTTCAAGGACGATCAGGCATTTCCCAATTTCTTTTCAAGGGATGACTCCCCATTGCCACAAAGAAATAAAACGCAAGAACCTGCTAGGCAGAAAACAGTACGTTTTCAGCCTGTCAAACAATCTAATTATGGAAATAACCCTACAATAATAAGGTGCTATATTTGTAATCGTGTCGGACAAATCGCGAGAGAGTGCTGTTATGTCCCCAATCGCATACCAAGAATTGCTGACGGTAGTACGCAAAATTATGGCAACCATTTGTTCGGAAGAACAAATTTTAGCGCCAGTGGTGCGCTAGGCTATAGCCAGGGAAGATTGCGCCAATCAGTACCTTACAACGCGTACAAACCAAATTTTCATACCCCTCTCCCCAATAGACAAATTAATTACCGATTTGAAAACCCAAATAATCGACAAAGCCAATATAATAAGAGAATGCTATATAGAAATTACGAATTCTTGCCGACGGGACATGAAAATTTTGCAAGCCAACGGCATTGGCAGTCAGCGCCAGTAAGCGGCACTGACGCGAGACACCCAAGTTACCATAATAATATATGGCGAAGGAAGACAGATGTAAATCAATTAGATATTCCTACGGAATCTCATATGTCTGAATATCTATTACAAGCACCGACAGATGAAATAAATCCTAAGGGAAACGTTTCAGGCCCCTCAGAAATATAAATTGGACCCAGAGGGTGCCCAGAATATTTAATAGGTCCAAAACAATGGTAGTGCCGTCTTTTAGTGATAATAATAGCAGGTTGCTTATATGTAGCGATTTTTGTGTAGAAAACATTTACTTCAAAGCCTTAGTTGACAGCGGAGCTACGGTCAATATCATAAACTCATGCGTATTTAATATGTTGCCTCTGCATATTAGGCGACAGAGGAACCCTAATAATCCCTATTTATCTAGTGTGACAGGGCATAAACTGGATGGAAGGGGTTCAATTTGCCTAAACGTAAAAAGAGACAATAGGATCTTCCAGAAAAATTTGATAATATGCGATAACTTTCCGTAAGAAGCAATTATAGGTGCAAACTTTTTAAGGTCTAATAGAGTACTATTAGACATAGCAAACGAGAGGCTTGTCTACCCGGCTAAGATAGGGGAAGAAATTTCTACCTTAAGAAATCGTAACAGAGGTTACGAAGACAACGTAACAGTAAACAAAATTTCTGACAGTATAACGTCGCAATCATTTGAACCTCATGTCTCGCAAGGAGGAAAAGGAATAATCAGAAACTTGTCCAATTATTCTGAAAGACATTGCAGAGATGAAGTAAATTTAAATAATAAAAGTATTGAATCCGCAAAAATAAAAATAGGAGATATGCGACAGTACAGGTCGAACGAAATCAAGAAAATAGCGGAATTATGGAAAAATATAGTAAAACCCAACGTGACGCCGCAAGATGCCGCAATGGCGCAAAATAGCGCCAGTATGAATCTGATGAAGAATGAAAATAAAGACAAATATTACGGATTAGTGATAAGGAAAACAAAAGTCCCCCCCAAAACGATGCAAAAAATTCAAATAGCACAGATGATTGAAACAGTGGTTAGCAAATCCGAAATATGGTTTGCGACACCATCAAATGAAATTCCCGAAAATCTGCTATGCGAGGAACATAATTATATCTTATGACAAAGGAGATGGTTGCATTTGGGTAACTAATAACCACGAAAATGATACAATTACAATAAAAAAGGGGACGTGTTTAGTTCAAATCCAGGTTTTAACGGATAATGATTTAAATAGATGGGAAAATTCTAAAAGAAACCTAGTTAACGTCATTAAAACCTCAAATAACAGGTACCCTCTAACTAAATTGCAATTTTTAAACAAATTTAATATGTATCATTTTACGTACTTGTAACTTAATAAAAATTTTTGCTATTTTTTTTGTAATTTTAAAGTTGTTTTTTCCGAATCTTAATTTGAAATCGGGCTTATACAATTTTTTTAACATTCAATTTTAACGACTGGTAATCCCGTAGCGAAACAGCCATATCGTGTGCCATATAAGCACAAAGAATGGTTAAAAAATAAAATCCATGAATTAGAAAAAAATGAAATTATACGCCCCAGTATAAGTCCGTATAGTGCACCAGTGATCTTAGTACCAAAAAAGAATGGAGATCTTAGACTTGTAGTAGATTATAGAGCCCTCAACAAACAAGTAGTTAGTGATAAATTTCCTTTACCAGGAATAGATGAAATTCTTGACTCTATTTCAAGCAAAAACAAAATTTTTACTTCTTTGGACCTTACCCAAAGCCACCACCAAGTGAAAATAGCCAAAAAGGATGTCCATAAAACTGCATTTTCATCATCTGAATGTGGTTCATATGAATACTTAAGGGTACCATTTGGACTTAAAACAAGTTCAAGCGCTATGTAGACCCCTATTACACCTTTTAAGAGGATTAAAGAATTCATTCATTTTGTCAACGATGTCATATGCGTGGGACAAAATGCTGAACAACACTTTGCAACGTTAGCCAAGGTGTTCGAGAAGTTCGGACAGGACAATTTCAAATGCCAGCCTGCAAAAGTAAATTTATTTCAACCTAGAATTTAATTTTTAGGAGTAGTAGTGACACAAGGAGAGATATCCCCAGACCCTGATAAAATAAAATGTGTTGAAAACCTCAAACCCCCCAGAACTATGAAAGAATTAAGAGGAATTTTAGGTCTTACTGGCTACTTTAGAAAATTCGTGCGCAAGTACGCCCAAATTGCGAAACCCCTCACGGAAATAACAAAATGAAATTCTAATAATATCACATGGTCCCGGTAGGCTTTAACGTCCCTAGGCTATCTAAAGAAGGCACTTACTTCTGGACCCATTTTATCGCTTTCCGATTTTAGAAATGAACAATTCTTTATCATGACTAATAGTAGTTATAAAGGCATTGGGGCTATTCTTTCGCAAATAATTTCATAAGGAAACCCTGATCCTTTACAAGAATCTTCTA
The DNA here is from genome assembly GCF_049724085.1 of Artemia sp. Qi Xiang Cuo. NCBI lineage: Eukaryota > Metazoa > Arthropoda > Branchiopoda > Anostraca > Artemiidae > Artemia > Artemia sp. Qi Xiang Cuo. The sequence continues at coordinate 28,727,585 of NC_142798.1, read as the reverse complement.
ATAAAAAAAATAGAAAAGTTAAATACTACTCGAGTAGATCGTTATTAAAGGGAGAAAGTAGTTGTTCCACCACAAACTTAGAATAAGTATCTATGATCCCCCGTAGAAAAATTTAGACATTATTTAATTTGTATAAAATTTATGATACGATCAGACCATAGAAGTTCGCAGTATCTGCGCACATTTAAAAATCTAACGGACATTCTAGCTAGATGAATTATGAAAATCCAAGACCTAGATTACGAATTTGAACATTTAAAAGGTAAACAAAATGCAGCTTGTGACTTTTTGAGTAGATACCCAGAAAATATTCCGTCGGAAACTGAGGAAAATCCAGTTTACGGTATCAATGCTAAGAGCAAACATGGACATAAGAAAAACAAAGTCAAGCACACGGTAAAGGAAAATAAGGTTAACTATTGTCCCTTGTCGTTAGAAAATATAAAAAGAAAGCAAAAAAAAGGACGATATATGTTCGGTGCTTATTAATTATTTTGTGAATGACGATGCGTTACCGGATGAACTCAAAACTCTTAGAAAAGATAGATAATTTTTACTATGATCTTGACGAAAAGATACTATGAAGAATCGTGACTGCTGAGACAAAAAGAAACCAAACCTCAATAATACCCGAATTATCACAAAACATAATAGTGCCTGCACTTCATTTAAATATTTTCAAAATATTTAATATTTTCATTGAGATATAGGTAGACATTTAGGAGTATTAAAAACGTTCCATAAATTAAAACAATTTTTTTACGTGCCGTCGGCGATGACAAAACTTAAAGAATTTGTAAGTACATGCGAAGCGTGTAACTTAAGAAAAATCCCCCCAGCTTATCCTAATCCTCCAATGGGAAGGGTCCCGGTAGCAAAGTACCCCTTCGATATTATCTCATTTGACTCTTACGGAACAAGTGGAGCCTTGCCTGTTTCCAGCAGAGGCCATACTTGTATTCTTTTGGTCATAGACCATTTTTCAGGATTTACTTTTGCAAAAGCATTTAAAAATCAAGGTGCTTATGCCACCAGTAAGGCGTTAGCAAAATTATTTTTACAATTTGGCGTTCCAAATAAAATTTTTAGTGACAACGGAAGCAATTTTGTTTCAAAAGTAACAAAAGACTTAATGAGTTTTCTTAATAGAGAGAATATGGTGACAGCTCCGTACAACCCACAAGCTAATGGTAAAATAGAAAATAGGCATAAAATATTTTCGAACTTATTAAGTATTTATACAAAAGACAATAGGAACGACTGGGATCAATTCTTACCTTATTTAACTAACGTAATCAACACTGCTTATTCAGAAACAACCAAAGACAATCCTTGTTATTTGCTTTTTGGTCATGATTTTAGAGTTCCATATGATGAGATTATTGAATATCGGCAGTTTTATAATAACACGGAAGATCACAAGCAAGAGTTCATCAATAGTATGAGGAAAAATTATCAAACAGCTAAGCAAGAGTTGGAAAAGTGTAAAATAAATCAAGAGCTAAGAAACCTAAGAAAAGTCAAAGGGAATATAGATTTCAAAGTAGGAGACTTCATTTACCTAAAGAACGAGGCAAAAACGGAAGGAAAAAAACTTTCCAACAAATAATCTGGACCGTACAGAATAGTCAAAAAGTACGATAACGATTATACTTTTAAAATAGAAAATCCCGATAATGGAAGAACTTATAAGGCGCACGTTAGCCGAATAAAAAAAGCCAAATTTCCAGAGAGATGGGTATCACATCCCTCCTCCACTGATTCGTCAGATGCAGAAAATGAGCCCCCTAGAACAAGATTGGCAGAGCTAAGATCCTTTAATCTCAAGGAAGACTACTATTTCAAGACTGACGGTAATGATAAAAAGTTTGAAGAATTTTTAACAATGAAAAATCTAGTTATTCTCATAAAAAAAACCAAAATACCAGGATTTTTTCCTGAAATTAAAACGCAAAAAGATCAAAAAAGTTATTCATCGGCGAGCGCAGGAGATTTAGATTATATGATATCTCCAAAAACCCAATTTTTCCCCGATAGACTTTCGACCCCTTGTCCCCCCAAAAGATTTCCAGACGATATGGTTTCCCCTGCAACACCAATAGAGAGGCCCCTGTCTTTACAGGAGAAATTAAACAGAGCTGTAGAAACCCCCGGTATTAATGTAAAGAAATCTCCTCCCAAAGATTTAACTAAAACAAACCTGCGAGAAGCAATGGATTTAATATATTTTATCATAAAAACGAGTTAAAGTACATTGCCCGAGAATAAAACTCCCGACGATGACCAGCAAGAACAATTTCATCATATAACCGTGTCCAAGGTCAAGACTAAACAGTGGACTTCTTGGGGGGAAACCCTGGTGCAAAAAATGCCCCATCCCCCTGAGGAAATGGCATTCAAACAGTGGAGGAACCCCGCAAAAACTATTGATTCCTCCCAAAGCTCTCAAGAATCTTTCAAATCTCCCGAGTTGAAAACTCAAGACGAGGACTTAGGGAATAAACCTCTACTTCCAGAGGAGTAGAAATTTACGAAGGAAGGGGAGGTGATACCTCAAAAATGCGAGGTGCAACCTCTAAAACTTATAATACAGAATCATCGGAAACTAGTTCCGAAGAGTCTGACGGCGAATCAGATCATATAGCAGTTAAAGAAATAGGGAAATCAAGACCAACTTCAGCAGCCGAACACGCGAAACAAACGAAATTAAAAGGGCAATAATTTTTGAAAAAACAATACAAAAAGTTTGATCTTATTTCGCTAGAAAATCCAAAAAAGAAAAAACCACAAGAAACAGAGGAGAAAATAACGACACAGTCAGGCAGAACGGTTAAAAAACCTGACAGATGGAAATATCCCTAATTAATGTTAAGACAAATTTCAAATCCCTTATGAAAATCAACTTGTGATCCACCATAATAAATTTAACAGTGTGCAAGTAAAGTTAACCAAGTTACTATTAATGAAAAAAAAAAAATAATAATACGAGTGATGTCAAAACATTGCTGATCAGGGAGAAAGGCCCTAAGTGGGAGAGATTGTCTCTATACTTTTCCATGGAATTCAACTTATATTCTACAAATGAACTATGGAAATCATCCCCTACCCAGTATTAAGTTGTGTAATCAAATCTAAATAGTTGGACCACGTCTTGTAGGAAGCTTGGGGAGGAACTCAAAGCCCACGCAGTGTTTAATTTGCTGGGTTTTGGTGCTCGCCCTCGGATTTTCTACGAAAAATCGACCCATGTCCTAACCAAGATGGATATTATCCAAAACAAGAAATTATCAGTACAGAAGCGTCTAATTATATGAAATATTTTGTCTTAGTGCAGATTATAATTATTTTAGGCCTACACATAAAATAGGATACCAGTGTAATTATGTGCTGCACGCTTGCTTATTCATGTGTTTCTTACTCGAGAAATATAATGTAAAATTAAATCGTATAGCGATTAATAGCTACGCTTTAAGGTTATATCACTACCAATCATAGAGGTATACCACGACCAGAATTAATTCCGGAAGTCCTAACTTTACTTTCCTAATCTATCTAATCATAAAATCTTTATTCTGTTTTACGCCTAAAAATCAGTTTTCGTGGACCAAGGCCAAAAAATGATTATATAATAAAAAATAACCTAAGTTAAAAAAAATTAAAGTGCCTTTGAAAAAAATAATAACAAAGCAGTAAAAAAAACGAATTTTGCGAAAAACGGGTAAAATTAATGATAAATTAATTCTAGAAACAAAAAATAAGATGAGGCTTAAGAATATCATCATAATCCTCGCTGTTCACGCAGTGGCCCAAGATATTGTAAAACATGGAGTAATATTCAAGCATGAAAATTCATTGCTAGCTAGCCATGACGCATGGAAGATCTTTATGAAATTGGACCCCAAACCCTTCGAGACCTTGTTTCAACAAGTAACAAGACTAGAAAGAAACACGAATGAACTCAAAGAATCGACCAATTTCTGGAACATACTATTGGCCGTATGTTTCGTATTCGCGACTTCCCTGACCATAAGAACCCTATTGACTTTTAACTACGGAAAAATCCTGAGACTAAGAAGGCGAAAATCAAAAGAAGAACACGGAGAAACGGCTGAAATGCAGAAGTTAAACCCGGAACCCCAGGATAACATCTAAGCTAAGAAAAGGGAAAGATAGGAGAGAACCATTTGGAACAAATGCCTCAATTCGTTCTTTCCATGTTTTGTTTCCTAATTTTAGGGTCGTTCGCGTAAAAGAGTTTGGCAATGACGCTGCAACTTGCGTTTTTTAAACAGCACAGACGTGCTTGAAAAATGCAGGCATGAAACATGTTTTATAATTAGACCTCAAAATTAACCATGTAGCACAAACTCTGTTTAAATGATTATTTTAAATCTAATTTACAATTAGCTAAGTGTTGAAAGAAGTTAAAATAAAGTGTCTTTAGTAGTGTATATTAGAAAGCATGATAAGAGGCCACACTTAAATCTAAAGAATTAATATTTTATAACGTCGTTAGGCTATAAAAACTTAGAAGAAACTTCTATGTATTGAATTTCCCAATGGGAATTATGTCGTTTTATTATAACCAACACGATAAAAATTTCGTTTTGTGTACTAATATTAGTGTATTTATTTAATTCTGTCTCGTAGCGTAAAATTCATGTACCCAATCAATACGTGACTTATTTGTACTATGAGTATTTACTTTAAAGAACGTGTGATTCTGCCTCGTTATCTTTATTACAGGAAGCGGATTGACATATTGGATATCGATCATTACAATGAGTTGCCCAGTGCAGATACAACCTAGTAGCATCTATTTTCATCATACCTCAACCAACGAAGAGTACTCACCATAGACTCCAGGCAATTTTCATCCCAGCTTCGTCTACGAAAGCAACAGTTACCTTTGATCATTGTTTCTTCGACCACAAACCATATTACGTATCAGGTAACATTATATTTGAATCTCAGTATCCAGTGCACTATCGAACTATATAATCACATAAATTCTGAGAACCCCATCGATCAGTACAAGAGATAAGTACATAAATATCGCCTTTGATAATCATTATGGACCCATATACCATATGACCGTATAGTTATGACATTTGATGACCCCTAAAACTATTTATGTGTCACAGACTTACGCGTCGAATCCCTTTCGACCATCTCTCGAAATCCATCCTATCCCCTCTGTGTGGAAAGTTCATATCTCTGTTACCCCATAAATGTTACGAGATAATTTCTGAAAAATGGACCTGGAAACCAAAATTAACCCCAGTGACCAACCCCTCAGTGACAATATGCCCCTCCCACAAGTTAAAGACAATATGTTGAAGGAGTCACTATAGTTTGATGTCGACCTGTTCCAAACCCAAACTTCAATTCCCCCATGATTAACCTAGGAATTACCGCAAAGGTTAATAGACGCAAGCCATGAGCTAACAATTTTATAAGACACAAATGAACAATTTTGTGCGAGAATACATTCTCTATGTGCTGCAAAATATCCCAAAAATGATATTCTAAGAAGAAAATAAACGCACACGCAGTGTTTGACCCCTTAATGATGAAGGACCCTATGAGGTATAAATTAGCAGGTGAAAATGAACCCCGATAGCATATCCCACACCTGCAGTTGGAAGTATCATTTTCCAGTTGAGAATTAGAGAAAGCTCATGGTGTGAACACAATTGTGCCTGAACTGTTACATGAAGAAGTCATAACGTAAGTGCTATAACAATTTTGCCAAGAAAAAAAGAGTAAAGAACAATAATTTACAACAGAAGCATTGAGTACACTAAAGACTCGAATAGTGATGAAATAGATGTGAATTTACATATGTTACTTCTTAATAACTTTGATAACTCAAAAATCCCATTATCCTATCATTAACGTTGTGTAGCAAACATCCCCGAGTGAAAGTGTTTTAATTTTACCAGTGAACATGGTAAACCCAATATTGTGTGTTTTAAATCGTTCTTGTATGTAATGTTAGATGTCCAGATAGAGCTATGTGTAGCGTTGTCGAGCTATACATTTAATGTAGCATATATAGAAAGTAGTGTGCTATATTAACAGAAATATAAAAAAAAACCTTGTAAAAAGTAAATTCAAAAAAAAAGTGAAGGTAGAATAAACCCAACCTTGTTGGAAATGTAAAAGTAATCAATGTTGGATTTAGAAGAAAAAAACCTTTAGTACAGTAGCTAGCCTACAACCATGAATAATCTTAGTTTGGCATACGAATTTTAGATAGGGATGTAGAATAAAATAAGAAAAGTAATAGAGAAAATTTTTAGCACTCCTGAATAAGCCACAACATAAATATGAAATAATTATGTAGAAAAAATACTTAATAAATTGCGAAAATTTTAAAAGCCCAAAGGCAAGCAAGTACTAATGACGGGACGTCATTAATTGATGGGAAGGGTAATATGTACCGTGAATAAAATGCGATGTATTTAAAATACCAAAATAAAGTTCCTTCTTTCTAAAGATAATTCCTACTTCCTATAATTAATTTAAATCTAGTTTAAAAAATGAAAAGTCCTTAATCAGAAAATAAAAAAAAACCGCAGTTAGCCTCAGACAAAGAACGGCGCTATCCAAGCTTTGGATTTCGCTAAAAGAGCGGGCAATAAAAAAGGTGCTACGCACAATATTTCTAAGGAAGTTTAAATGATAAGAACCGTGTGAACGTTTGAATCATCAGAAATATTTAAAACAATTTATTGGACGAAGGGTTCGCATCCTTGGGCATCCCGTCAGTACTAATGACGGGACGTCATTAATTAATGGGACGGGTAATATGTACCGTGAGCAAAATGCGATATATTTAAAATACCAAAATAAAGTTCCTTTTTTCTAAAGATAATTCCGACTTCCTCTTATTAAGTTAAATCTAGTTTCAAAAATGAAAAGTCCTTAATCAGCAAAGAGAAAAAGTGCAGTCACTTTCGCAGGAAGTCTTAAGTGATAAGAACCGTGTGAACGTTTGAACCATCAGAAATATTTAAAACAATTTATTGGACGAAGGGTTTGCATCCTTGGGCCACTCGAGCCAATTAAGAGCCAGTTCTCACAGCGTAGGACATAAAAAAAACTACATTTGATAGTGGGGTAAAAGTGCTTTTTGAAAGGATTCGTAATTCAGAGTCAGGATCATTTAGACAGAATTATTTCGACGTTCAAGCTTGGCAATTCTCTCATTGTTGTATCTGAGTCACCGTTGTGTTATTTGAAGTGACCTACTGCTGTTCACCTAAATATGTAAGTCTCAATAAATCCATTGCTTTTTACCTGTGTTTATTTCATTATATATGTCCGTATCTAGCCTAATGATAGCTAATTAGTTCGCATGTCTCCAAAGACACGTTCCCAAGGAATCTGATCTCCAGATCGCTCGAAGAAAAGAGGTCACATTTATATGGCTACACATGTTATTTTCTCTCAATAATTGAGGGTGGCGCGGTTATAAATTTACTTCACTCCCCATTGTTGTGGCGCAGGGCTCGATGGCACAATCCTTGGCGCTATAAGCGGCGCTATAGGAGAACTTATAAGGTGTAAGTTCGCAGTTTTAAAGTACGATATTAGATTTGACGCGGTCAATATTTATGACCACAATTAAGCCCAGTCCTTTTCTTTTACAGCCACATTTTTATAGCCACACAAGAAACTCCATCGCTACAGGGGGCCTAGGTGCCCTCCATTTTTTTGGTCACTTAAAAAGGTCACTAGAACTTTTAATTTCCGTTCTAATGAGCCAAGGCCGTATCCAGGGGGGGGGTTACCCGGTTTGAACCCCCCCCTCCCCCGAAATTTTTGACCGAGTCGAAAATGAGTCGAAAATGAGTCGAAAATTAGTAAAACCTAGGTAAAAATCAGTAAAATTAGTCGAAAACTGAGTCAAAAATTAGTAAACCCCCCCCCCCGAAAAAAAATCCTGGATCCACCCTTGTAATGAGCCCTCCCATGACATTATAGGACAACTGGGTCGATACGATCACCCCTCGGAAAAAAAAACAAATAAACACGCATCCGTGATCTTTGTTTTGGCAAAAAAAAAATGCAAAATTCAACATTTTTGTATATAGGAGCTTGAAACCTCTACAGTAGGGTTCTCTGATACGCTGAATATGATGGTGCGATTTTCATTAAGGTTGTATAACTTTTAGGGGGTCTTTCCCCCTTTTTTCAAAAATCAACAAAATTTTCTCAGGCGCGTAACTTTTGATGGGTATTACTAAACTTGATCAAACTTATATATTTGAAATCAGCATTAAAATCTGAATCTTTTGATGTATCTATTGGTATCAGAATCCCGTTTTTTTAGAGTTTTGGTTACTATTGAGCCGGGTCACTCCTTACTTACAGTTCGTTACCACGAACTGTGTGATAAACTATCGGCTTTATTTAATAAATTAAACAAAAAAACAAGTTTTTTTTAACTTAAAGTAAGGAAAGACGTTAAAACTTAAAACGAACAGAAATTATTCCGTATATGAAAGGGGCTGTCCCCTCATCAACGCCTCGCTCTTTACACTAAAGTTTTCTATTGTTTAAAAAATATAGAGTTGTGAGAACGTCAAACTTTAGCGTAAAGAGCGAGGCGTTGAGGAGGGGACAGCCCCTTTCATATACAGAATAATTTATGTTCGTTAAGTTTTAACGTCGTTCCTTACTTTCAGTTAAAAAATTTGTTTTTTTATTTAATTTTTGAACATTTTTGAATTAATCCAGGTTTTGGTTTTGGCTCATCGTACATGAATAATTAAAACAAAATTTGCATATTAATTTTACTTTTATTTGGTTAAATGGCTTTCTCGAAACTTTTTTAATTTTATTCACAAACGTTTTTATTAGTAGTAAATATACTTAGCTTATGAATTAACTTACGTAACGAACTTCTATATTCATATATTTTTAATACGCATATTAGGGGCTCGCCCCCTAGACAATACCTCGCTCTTTAAGCTAAAGTTCGAATTTTGTTCCAATTCTTTAAAAATGACCCCTTAATCACAAAGGCCGTTATTTAGAATAAATAGCTCTTATGAACGTAATAATATACCTTTGGCTTAAAGAGCGAGGTATTGACTAGGGGGTGAACCCAATCATACCCGTAATATTTTCTGTTCGTTTTAAATTTTGATGTTGCTCCTTATTTTCAGTTGGAAAACTTGTTTTTTTATTTAATTTCTGATCTTTTTTTAAAATAATGCAGGAAAATCCGGCACCCCCTTCATAGCAATGTCCCTTCCCCCATGAAAACTTCCTTCGTGGAAATATCCTCCCACATAACGCCCGACCCGCTCACCCCCCTACTACCAGAAAAATCCCCCCTGAAAACGTCTGTATACTTCCAAATAACCAATACTATATGTTACCCTGGGTAAAGTTCATAGCTTTCAGCCTTCCCCCCGGGGACTTCGGAGGATTAAATCATCCTAAAGGACATAATTATCATATTTTCAACCATGCTGAACAAAATGGATATCTCAAAATTTTGATCAGGTGACTTTGGGAAAAAATGAGCGTGGGAGGGGGCCTAGTTGCCATCTATTTTTTTTGTCACTTTAAAAGGGTACTAGAACTTTTAATTTCCGTTCCAATGAGTCCTCCCACGATATTCTAGGACCACTGGGTCAATTTAATCACCCCTGTAAAAAAAAAAAAAATAAAAAAAAAAAAATAAACACGCATCCCTGATCTTTCTTGTGGCAAAAAATGCAAAATTCCATATTTTTGTACATAGGAGCTTAAAACCTCTACAGTAGGTTTCTCTGAAGTGCTCAATATGATGGTGTGATTTTCATTAAGGATCTATAACGTTTTTCGAAAATCTGCCAAATTTTCTCAGGCGCGTAACTTTTGATGGGTAGGACCACAGTATATATAATAGCAGTATGATCTTTCCCTATCTCACCCATTATAAAAACACGGACCGAGGTGCGAGTGCTTCAGAGAACCTATAAACAAAAGCGACATTAGATCGTTTCATGGGTAGACAAGTCAGATCTCTCTTGAACGCGAAACTTGGCTTCAACGTTGGAACACTAATTTTGAAGAAACTAATTTTAAATTGATTTATTCCAATCGATAAAATCGATAATTAGTAGTGCAATGTTATTATTAGATGTTTTAAGGAATTAAAAATAGGTTTCGAAGTCTCAAGTTGGTTTCAAAGGCATTTTGAGAAAGTTTCGGCCAAAATACGTGTTCCAGGGTAATTGGACCGCTGATGACAGATCAAATGAGAGGAGCTGTTTGTACGCGCCGATTTAAATATATATATATATATATATATATATATATATATATATATATATATATATATATATATTATGTTTAAGAGGTAATTACTTGGCAAAAAAAAAAAAAAAAAAAAAAAAAAAAAAAAAAAAAAAAAAAAAAAAACTGTCGTCCTAATCCAGCAATTGAGACAAATGTGCACTTGAACGAGGCTTTCACCTTACCCATCTATCCAACTACCTAGGAACAAACAGTATACCCGAACCGTCAACCACATAGAAATGTCCAAGTCCATGCACAGTTCGCCATCAATTAATGTAAGTCGTTGTAAATTTACAAGCAAAAGCACCTTAAATCTAGTAAAATATTTCCAAGTAGAACCTTCCATTTAGGGCACATCAGAAGAAATACCACCGGCCTTAACGGGTTTCGAGGCTTTACTTTCTTTACCCGGCACGGTGGAGCCTCTACCATAAGATTTATATGGTAACCCTATGTCAGGTAAAACCTGTGAAATATATGCATACTAGTCAAGCTATTAAAAATTACATATATATGTATATATATATATATATATATATATATATATATATATATATATATATATATATATATATATATATATATATATATATATATATATATATATATATATATATAATATATATATATATATATATATATATATATATATATATATATATATATATATATATATATATATATATATATATATATATATATATATATATATATATATATATATATATATATATATATATATATATATATATATATATAATTAGTTCAGATGTTTATAGGAATTACAAGTAGGTTTCGAAGTCTCGAGTTGGTTTTAAAGGCATTTTGAGAAATTTTCTGCCAAAATACGTGCTCCAGGGTAATTGGACCACTAATGGCAGATCCAATGAGAGGAGCTGCTTGTACGCGCCGATATATATATATATATATATATATATATATATATATATATATATATATATATATATATATATATATATATATATATATATATATATATATATATATACTAAGAAAACTTTACGAAAAAGAAAGTTTTTTTTAAAGAAAAGTAAAGGCCTTATTAAACTTAAGATCAGTAGAAATAGAGTAGCCTACAATTAAGATCAGTAGCCTACAATAACTCAAACTCAAAACGACCAGAAATTATTATTAAAGAATAAAAAAGAAAAGGAGAATAATTGGTATGGCTGTAACATTGCATATAAATTTATATAAATGTATATATAGTGGGCTGTAATAATGCAAAAGATAAATATAACATTGGTTTAAGAATGGAAAGAAAAACAAAGAATGACTTTACAACGATGATCAAGTTAAAAATAAGTTTTATTTGAACAATGCCATAAAGCGATGGCATTTGATTATGATATTTGGTGCATTGGTATTTCAGTTTTAAAAGTTTTATCAATTTTCTAAAAACTCCCTAAGAATTTTACGAAAAACACTTCTTAACAGACTTTTGGTATTTTCTTGGATAGGGCTATTGTGGCAACTTTTACCCCAGCAACCAATAATTAGAACCCAAGTCCTAAAATTGGTCTCAATCAGGAACCCTTATTGCTATCTAAATTCACAAAGTGCAAAGATTTTCAAACCGAGGTGTTTATTCTTTAAAGTTCAGGAAAGGTCTGCCCATTTCATACAAAAACATTGATTGGAAATGAAACTAGTCTTGTCTCGGCTCTCTGCCAAACAGGTAATTAGCCTTTTCAAGTTTCACAGGAACTACAATCTGAGAAAATAAATATCACAACATGAAAAAAAAAATGATAAACCATCCAGTGGCAGATCCAGAGGGGGGGCGAGGGGTGCCCCCCTAACGTCGTCCAGAGTATTTTAATTTATATTGTTAATGCCATTTTTAATTATTTAGTCATACTAATCACTTATGTTTGTCGCTAAACTCTTATTTGCGCCCTTCCCCCTAATAAATCCTCAGTGTACCACCGAAACCATCAAATCTATTCTACCAGTTAGTAAAAGAAGAAAAAAAAAATCCTTATTTTCACAAATTTCATCAACCCCCCGCCCCCTTTTTTATAAAATCCTACATAGGCCAATCAGTAGAGTCCACTGTATATAAAAAATAGATTAAGTCATAA